>NC_056737.1:548614906-548662406 GCF_019279795.1 Protopterus annectens
ATTATTAGTTAAAGCATGACAGATTATTTACAAACAAGCATAAGCAGTATAATCAAGAAAGTATAATTAGGAATAGCATTTGAAGAACATATAAACTTTTTACAAGGAATAAATGTGTTATTATTCTATTAATCATATTTTCATTACTCTTCTCTCCCTGCCCTCCCCCACCCTTTACCCACTACATAATCTAAATAGAATGTCATTGTTTAAACAAAGAAAAGAAGAAAAGGAGAAAAAAAAAGATAAAGAAAAAATGTATCAAATTACTGACCTTACTTCTCCTTTTCGGAAAGAGAAACAAGTTGAATCACAGCTTGCCATTAAATCTCCAGATATTTTGACTAGTTATGAAACAAAACATTTCTTTGCACACAGAGAATAACTTTGATTAAATCTTTTCAAAATATTTGTGGCTTCTTGGAAATGCAGGAACTATATTTAAAAGATTAATAATGAAATAAAATGATAAGAGAAAAAAAACATAGAACAAATCATTTGTTTTTAGTCTCTTCTTCTTCTCTGAAGTCTTCCACAAAGTTTCAGTTGCCAGTCTCTTTAATGAAGGACTAGCCCATTCCATTTCCTCTATTTTATCCAAAATCTTATTTTTTTGATAAACAGTAAAGCAGAGTCTAAGTCATCGGAAATTTTAGGACCATCAGGAAGGAAGATTTTAAGCTTGGCAGGAAACAGAAGGTATGTTTTAAACTGTGCTTTTTTAAGCTCCCTTATTAGTGGCAGAAAAACTTTTCTTTTAGCTATTACCATGGAAGAATAGTCATTGTCAAAACGCACAGTTGTCTCATTAATCTTAACAGGAGCTTTAGCCCAAGCAGATTTAAGAACCATCTCTTTATCAAAAGATGATAGAAATCTAACTATAACTGATCTAGGATACTTTTTGTTAGAGTTAGTATTAGCTATAGATCTATGTGCTCTTTCGATACCAAAAGAGAATGCTTCTGGTAAGTCTAGTGTTTTAGGGAGCCATGTTGTTAAAAAAGAAGTAATATTGTTACCTTCAATATTTTCTGGCAGTCCAAAAATCCTAATGTTATTGCGCCTAGATCTATTTTCCAGGTCATCCAGCTTTGTTTGTAAATGTGTATTTTGTTTCAGCAGAAACTCAATGTTGATTTCCTCTTCTTGTATTCTATTTTCCATGTCATTCACAGCTTCTTCTATGCCTGTCATCTGGATCTTCTGTTGTTGCAGGTCTATATGTAACAAGTCTATTTGTTTTGTAGTTTTTTCTATGAAGGTGTCTATTTTAGTATCCATTTTATCCATCTTAGCAGTAAGTTGCTGGATTATAATTATCAGAGACTGAAGTTCTTTCTTGATGCTGGAGTCTTGAGAATTTGTCTTACTGGAACTCATTTCAGACTGATAAACTGACAGGAAATTTTCCAAAGTGATTTCTGACAGGAATATTGTTAAGATTTCCTTTCTTTTTTAGATATAGTTCAAGAACTATATAAAACAAACATATTTAGAAAGAAAATTACTTCAACAATTAATTTTTTAAGTAATTAATTCCTGTCAGTGTAATGAAATTGGTGGAGCTGAAGAAATATGCTGCTATCCTGTGTTCATCCTTGGCCACGCCCCCAAAAGTAGGTGGATTCTTGATGATAATGGATATGTCAGTAGGGTGTGAAGTTATTATAAGGCCAAGGAATGAATGATGGGTGGTTTTAAAATTTAGTGTGGTAAGGTGGAATATCAGTTGTAGAAGTCTGATACCAACTAAGTATTCTTAAAAGTCAAGGTGGACCGGGCTCAGAAAATTCAAATTGAAATAATCAGAGATAGTAATATGTTTGTTTTGAAAGATGGTGGCAAAGATGTTATGAAGAGCCTTGAAATTGGTCAGTGTGCAGGAGGATAGGTCGTTAAGTAACTGATCTGTATAGGCCTTAGTCTGAAGTCTATTTAGAACCCAGTTAGGCTTGTGATCATTGAAGTGGTAGATTTGTGCTAAATCTTGAGTATGGATCTTTGTAGTAGCCTATAGCCAATACCTATGCCAACTCCAGGATAGGCATCACAATTGTAGCTGTAATCTGGAAAAATTGTTTAAGAGGAGGTAGTCATTCTGGAGCAAAGATTCTATAACAACAACAACACTGGCACTAATTTGATCAAGTTTGTTTGAAACACTTTTTGAATTAATCAGTGCAAAGGGCAGAGTTCAGCTTAAGTCAGTGTGAAAGATTTCAAGGTGAATTGCTAGCATGTAGGCTTATTTTAGGACAAAGGAGGGTCATTGTAAAAGTGGGAATTAAGACTGCAAGGAGAAGGTGGTGCAATGAAGTAAACTGAATGATTATAGGTCTAGTGGGTTAGAAAAGAGAGGGGTTTTATGAGAATGGGTATATTTGTTGTTGAGGCAGGAGAGGGGAGAGGAAACAGTTTAATATGGATTGTATTTACTGGTAGGCCAAAGTCTGTACAATATTGTTGATTTGTTATGATGTATTTCAGAACACTGGAGAAGGCAGTTGATTGTGGTTGGTTTGCTTTTGTGGTAGTTGTGCTCACTTGTTGTTGGATGTCAAGGAGTTACATTTTGTTAGTCTGGTATTTTTTCTAGTATCATTGTTGGTTGTGGATGTGCTGACAGTTGGGAGTAGTGTTTCCCTGTGTTTCTAACTTTAAGAGGGAGGAGTTTTGTTTAAGCTAAGTACATTAAAAAATTTGTATTGGTCAAGTACTATGACACCATAAGTTTAGCTTGAATCGGTTATATAAGTCGTTAAAATTGTACATTCATGGTTGCATCTTTATTTATTTTTTTTTATGTGGAGGTTTATGAAATAAAGTAATTCCAGGACAGAAAAGTTAAGATGATATTGTGTCTGTGTGTTTTTTTTTTTTTTTTTTATGAAAGACGAAATGAGAAATTAGGTGGAGGTGTTATTAATAGGACTAATTAATTATGACAATGGTGTCAGACAAAGATATGACCTTTGGGAAAAAAAGATTATAATTGAAAAATGTAAAGTTATTTCTGAAGTAAACAAAGATGGGGAAGAACATGGGGAGGAAGGGGTATGTAGAACAAATATAGTGCACATTTTCTAGTGATGAGTTAGCAAAAGCAAGGAGATAAGGCAAATTTTTTTTTTTTTTTTTTTGAGGGTGCAGCTGAGGTGGGATCAAGTGTCAAAAACAGATTAGATGCTGTGGACTTTGAATAATAGTAGCCAATCAAAACAAAAGAGAACTGTAGTTAGTGGGTGCAGATGGGTGAATTACAAATGGAAGAAAAAAAGGAGCGAAAAAATCCTTGAGAAGGATTGTAAAAACATTTAGAAGAAAGCTAAGATGACTACGGGCATCTAAGGGACTTTAGCTGGATTGATGGAAGATTTCTAAAGGGGACTGATGGAGAGGTAAAATTTTGGAGGAGGAGGTGGAGGAAGTGAGAAATTTCACCCAGACTGGTGGAGATATGGTTATTGGGATTCAGAGGAGGACAATTGAAGAGGAAAGAATAAGGGCGTTTTTTTGTCTCAGCATAAACTAAATTTCAGATAGACTGTGAAAGAAGCTTGTCAGGTAGCTCAGAAAGGCTAATGCTTTAAAAGTATGCACAACAGTGCTACAATAAGCAGTAAATATTTATATTCTTCTGAGATGAAGCTTGTACATTTAGTGGAAATGACAGCTCATGTGCATTTCCTAGAAATGGTAGAAGTTGTTTATCCTATACAAAAATGTAGTTACCACATTTGTGTAGTATATTGATGTCAGCATTTTTCTTAGTATGGTTCGTAAGCAACAGAGAGCTATTGAGCATGTCTAACTAACAAGTTTAAGATCTTTACTCAGTCTAAGCACTTGTAAACAAAGAGAAAGTGTACCACATAACATGAATTTTCTACAGTAATCTCATCAGTAATTAAAGCTATATATCTCGTCTTAGTCATTATATATTATAAAGATAGAACTATATGTGTGCATATCTAGATAGCTACATATTTATTTAGATCTATGTATGTGTGCATGTATATATATATATATATATATATATATATATATATATATATGTGTGTGTGTGTGTGTGTGTGTGTGTGTGTGTGTGTGTGTGTGTGTGTGTGTGCGTGTGTGTGTGCATGTGTATATATATATATATATATATATATATATATATATATATATATATATATATATATATAGATACATTATGTTTGGCCACAGGTTCTTATGATCACTGAATTTTTTAGTGTCTAATAGGTATGGACTGTAGAATGCTTAAATTGCCAAATTTTGGACTTTCATATGTAAAGAAAGTGGGAGTGGTTATAGGGCCAAAACTTTTATTTATCACAGAAGTTTCCCATTGGTACTGAGTGTGTGTGGGTATGTGTGTGTGTGTGTGTGTGTGTGTGTGTGTGTGTGTGTGTGTGTGTGTGTGTGTGTGTGTGTGTGTGTTTCAGTATTTACAGGTTAGGGTTAAATTAAGGAATATGTAAGTAGGAAGATGAATGTGTCCTTTAGTCTTGTTTAGTACTCCTCTTAAGGAAAGTACCCTAAGATAGTGGTTTGGGGTTAGGGACTAGGGTAAAATTATGTTTATACAAATGAGTAAATTGCTACATTGGTACAGGGTGATTGTAAGTAGTGAGGTAGTAAAGGTTTTAAAAGACTGTTTTTAAAGAGTACATATCTAAGTTCTTTTGAAGAACTATTATAGTGGGCTAATAGGAATGTGTCATTGCAACGTGAAGAAATACATTAAGCAAATATCCAAAATAGTAATAATATTCTCACACATTTGATCTGGCAGCTGTGACTTTATTGCATTATGATATAGAGTTACTTCTTAATACGTGCAATTTGGTTAAGGTTCCATACTTGCATATTTGCAGCTGTACCCCATTGGAACCAGTGCAGGACAAATCCCAGAAACAAGCACACATGGTGGAAAAGACTTTTTACTAAATGTAAGAAGAGTAATTACCAAATGTTAGACCCCTTGTCACTGAAATAAACAAAAACTTTATGAATTTAATAAAATCCACGAAAGCCAAGTTTGAGTCTAAAATAGCTTCCAAAGCCAAAGACAGTCACACAACCTTTTTTTTAGTTATATATGTAATCTGAAAAGCAAAATGCAGCAATGTGCTGAGTTGATTGTGAGTGGTGTTACATACCCTGAGGCCAAAGATATAGTGAACCTACTGGTCATTAAATTTAGCTCTAATTTTACGTCTTGCTCCCCTCCATCTGTCCATCAAGATATACCTGAAAATGGCTCATCTCCAGCATTCACACAAGACCAAGTCCTAAAAGTACTAACAAAAGCAAAAATGTTGCATTTATGTCACTTGACAATATCCTGTGATGCGTATTAAATAGCTTGAGACACAATTTATCCGCACCTCTAGCAATGCTGTTTGATCAGCGTCCATACAGTTTTGTATCAAGTGAAGGATGAACACTTACAGTCATTCTCCTGCATAAGGGAGGACCTCCTGCTAATCCAAGGCAATTTCAGACTCATAAGTGGCCAGCTTCATATGCAAAGCCATGGAAAACTTTATCATGGAATTAATCAGTCATGACACAGGGAATCTCAAAACACTGGACTGTCTCAATTTGGATTCATCAAGGGCAGGTCATGCTTACTCAACCTGGTGGATTTTTTTTGAAAAGGTCACCACAGCTACAGATGGAGGCAAAATAGTACAGACCGCATACTTTAACCTCGCCAAAGCTTCTGGCACAATTCTCCACTCAGGCATAGTATAAAAGATAATAAAACTAGGAATAAACCCCTATACCACTTGCCAAATTGCCAACTGGCTCACAGATAGGACACAGATAATCAAAACAGGCGAAATTACCTCCACAAAGAGACCATTCACAACTGGAGTCCTGCTGGGCTCTGTCCTGGGATCTCTTCTGTTTAACATCAATTTTTCTGAAGTAAAAGTCAATGCAATGTCCTCTGGCTAACAAAATTTGCAGATAACATCAAGCTAGGAGCAATCAGTCAATCCCCAAATAACTTAGCCATCCTGCAGGAATGTTTGCCCCAAGTAAGCAATTGATGCCAAAATCATGTACTGAAACCAAATGCCAAAACAATGCATTATTGTATCCCTTGGAAGTCATCTACCCTGGGGAACTACCATACTGACAATATGCCCCTAAGAAATGACCCAGTTGTTTGTGACTTATGTGGACTGAGACCTACCTTTTGACCAATATGTATCCACTGTTGTAAGAAAATACTTCTATATTGCACAGCTAATAAACAAAGGGATTGTGTCTAGAGCTATGGATGTCAGTGCCCCCCTTTTCTCAGCCCTTATTAGGAGAATCATTAAATATAATGCCCTCTTTGCCATGTATTTAAACAAACACATGCAATAACTGGAATTCTCACAGAAATATCTTACTAAAATGATACAAGGTCTAAACAACATGTCCTATATGGACTGACTCAAAGCCCTGTCACTATACTTGGTATCCTACAGATTGTAAAGTGATGGCCTGTGTCTGGCATACAAGGCATTCCCTGACACATTACTGATGGATTTACTGCACTTCAGCAAATCATATGGCATCAGAAATACTCAGTCTAAGGACTGGATTTAAAACTCTTATTGAACTACATAATGGTTTGGAGGGACAGTTATATCTCACACAGCATATATTTGCTGTGGAACAGACTCACCATCTGCATAAAACAAAGTTCATCCTTGTCCATATTCAAGCACAATTTGGATCTATGTATGGGAAATAGAAAATTTACCCCAGGACTGCCCACTGTACAACTAGTGGACAGAGACAACTCCTAAATGCTTTACCCCATGCATGGATCTCCTCAAATTATTTATGTTATGATCCCAGTTATTGTCATTAGGGGTAATATATAACTATTGACCTTGGGATAGGTAAGACCATACTGTAACCACATGGGATAAGATATACTGAGCACAAACAGGGATAGTGTCTAGGCTTAAAATTCCTTGTTTTCCTACTAATTACCTCTGAACCTTAGTTTGACCTTGACTGTTATAACTGGATGTGTCTACCTACTTGTCTGTCAGTTTGTTTGACTATAAAACTATCTGTTCTGTCTTTTTATCTAGCTGTTCATTATGGTTGCTGAGTCTGTGCCATTTATTCATAAGGTAATTTATAGCGGAAACAAAATAACATTTCTAAACTAGAAATGTAGGAATGATTTTAGTGCATCAGTGATGTCAGAAGATGCTGAAGGCTGGGGGCGGTGGGCAAAGATGCACTTAGCAAACTGAGAAAAGCCTTTTAGCAGTGTTTTTTTAACTATTTAATATGATAAAAAAGAAGAGCATATGTGATATTAGTGGTATGTAGTGTTAATTTTTGCTACAGTAAGAAAGATGCCACTAAAATTTCATATGAAATTATAAATGAAGCTAGTGCCTTTCTTTACCCCATTGCATGTCTGAATGAGACACATAGTTTTACCTGAACAATTTGTTTGCCACAGACTTGGATGACTATAGCAAAGAGGGAGCTAGCGACTGCCAGGCAACATTAGTAATATACCCTGGCTTCTCTGTAGTATTTGATGCTGCAAAATTCAAACCATATAGGAGTGAGCAACAACTGTAATTGCTGAATAGAAGGCCTCTGTGGATTCAGCCTATTTCTAGCCATTGTCCTCTCAGCTCACTTTACACTTTATATTATGAAAGTGTAAATAGCTAAGCTGTATATTGCTTATCTATTTCCAAATTCACAATGTGAAGTATAAAATGTGCCATTAGAAATATAGCCAGAGACAGTCTGAAACCAGAGTGTCCATACTCCTTTTTGTCTGGCATGTACTCACATGCTGGGGATAAACTCTGATTTTGGAGTTTGATTAATACATAAACACACGCAGACTTTGGACACCCAAATCTACATTATGAGTTGTGAGTCTTACGAGTGTTTCAAATGTGGAATGTAATAATGAAAAATAATGCAAACCTGCATGTAAGTATATTGGATTATTAAAACAAGACACCTTTTGGGTAATCAAAAATGTAGTTACAGAAATAATGCCATTATCTCAACTCCACTTGAAAATCCACCTATAAAAACAATGTCATCATAACAGTTCCAGTCAATATCAGCATTTATAAAAGTAGCAAAGACAATATAAAGTGTTGTGACCCAAGCAAACCATAGCATCACCTGGAAGAGCATAAAACTGACCAAAATGTACAGTCAACTGTTGAACAATTAATCATTCAAAGATACTGGAGTAGAAGAACAAAACAGCAATATAATGATAATTGCTCAGCACTAAGGGAAACTTTCCAAGAGTCCTCACCTTATTTTTTCTTATCATGGAATAATGTAAATCTACAGTATAGAGGATTTGGGCTCTTTTAGGTTAAGGAAAAGTGACTGACATAGGCTCCCTGCAATAAAAAGCATATAAATTAGGTGAATTCCTTGCTGCATAAGCGGTCTATATTAGACCATCAAAAATCCAGTTCAGCAAACAGCATTTTCAGTGCACTTACATTGAACATGCCATTCATTGAACTGTTCATACTGAGATCACAGTACAATGACGATTAGAACATTTTCCCTTTCCCCACTGTACTGCAATCTCAGAATTGGTATATATAGTTGGCAGGAAGTGTGAAGGAGTGCAGCCCCCTACAAGAGCGGAATTCGATGAATGACATTTCTGATGAAATGCCGTTCATTGAAGTGGATTTTCTCTGCATAGGTAGTGAGCTATTTACTTAGGAAGCAGTGCATGTGCAGAGGTCATGCAGTTTACATAGCTGCCTTGAAGGAAGAGAAGTTATGGCATACTCACATTCAGCACTATGACAACATACCAGCGTCCTTAATCTCCTCACTGGCTCTGTGCATCAATCAGATAGAGACAAGTGAAGGCTGACACTGGGCAACTAGGAGCCAGTGAAGGTGAGAAGATGTTGGCAGCCATTGATCAGCTTGCTGGGAGAAAAAACGAGGATAAATAGCTGTTTTGTGTGGCTTACACTATATAGGTTTGGGTAGACATTCTCTCATCAGTTACACATGTCATTATGGGGACTCAAAGATTGCAGTGTGCTTGCATTAGAGCACTTGGTTACGCATACAAGATGGAAGCTATATTTACATAAATGATAGGGTGCCAAGCATATGAGGGTGTTAATGTTTGTTAACATGACTAACAGAGATTTAATGCAGTTTTCACTCTTTTTATTGCATGAAAGTTGCTAAGCATTAGCTGTGACCCTTGTGTTTTTGCAAAAAGATAGCTATTATTTAATTAGAAACTCTGTTATATGACACACATACCCCCACACAGACAACTATGGACAATTCAGAGGATTCTCATTTCACCTACTGTATGTCTTTTGGGTGCAGAAGAAAACTAGATCACTTGGCAGAAATCATGTCCAGGGAGGGTTTTCAAGCTTTCCACAGAAGGCTCTGTGGATAAGAACTAAACTTGAGAACCAAGGACTAAGATGCATTAATGCTAACTGCTGTTCCACTTTAACGGCTAAAAGAGCATCCAATACCAAGCTACCCCAAACTCATGTTTGTAGCTGCATAGATTACTGGTTGTATTGTCTGAGTTAACTATTCTGTGTGGTACAAAACTACAATGAGTAGGAGTAGCTTTTTTCTTTTTCCAAAAATTCCAGATGCTGGTTAGCCCTACTTGCTTTGCTATGCATGGCTTGCATTTCTACTTACAAAGCTTCAGCATATAGGATAAAACCTTTTCTCGCCCCATAGTGCCTTTCTTCGGAAAAGTACAGCAAATGGACCTCCGGACTTAACCAAAAAAATGACTTAAACACAAAATCACATCTACTTGGCTCTGGTCAGATATAGGAGTGTAAATAATAAATGCCCAACTTTCAGGCCCTCATATATTTGGAGCACATCCATATGTGTGCAATCATCAAAACTTGATTTACATGTTCAGGAATTACCTGGATTCTGTGCCATCCATGTCTTTAGAGCTGATGGCAGCTGTGGGTGAGTTTCCATATTTGTGACAGACCACATTGCGTCTAGGCAGATTTGTAGAGACCCACAGACAGAATTCACTCAGATGAAAATCACACTAAAGTGGACCAATTATCAGCTCGTACATTGTTACAGGACCCACTCTATGCCCACTGAAAACCAAGCTGAATTCTAAATATACTTCAACTTCCCTTAAGCAAAAGCTCCCTTATTTTGGGAGACTCTAATCACCTCTCAATAAACTGGGACACCTATACTTTGAATATAGGATTTTTCCAAAAATTCCTGGGTTTAATAAACAAAACCTCCCTAGATGAGATAATCAAAAACCCACTAGAGCAAACATAGACCCGGTTCTTACAAATATAACATCTCCATCCCCAATACAGTCTGATCAGAAAAAATTTTCAAATGCACAAATCTCTAATTCTATTATGAAGTCTCTAAATGTATGTATAACAGTATCAGTCAAGATACTGATACAACCAGTAGCTCCACACACAAAAAAAAAAATCTGTTCTCACCTAGATAAATGTATAAATATGACAATCCCAACCAGATCTACACATAATAGGATCTTTAAGAGCAATTTTGGATGGTCCACAGACATAAATAAATCAAATTACAACAGAAAAAAAACTCCTTATAGTAAGCAGCAGAACAAATGAATCTCAAATCAAGGTTAATATAAGGAATTGTCAGAAAAATGCCATTAGGAAGACAGAGGAAGCAGATTAACATAGACTAGCATTTGAATTGAAGGATGACAAGAAATCCTTCTTTAGCTGCATCAGGAAACTAAGAATATAACACCCAGCATTGCTCAGAACTTATTGAAAATGGCACTACCTACTCTGATGAAGTGGAGATTGCCAAAACTAGCAAAAAAATTCAGTGCAAAGTTCATCCGAGACACATCTATCCTTAGCCCACTTATCGCTTAAGATCTCAGAACCCCATCATCAGTCAAAAACATATTGAAATCACTTTCTAAGACTAAAAATATATTCTCCATGAGGGCTGATGATATACCTTGATGCATAATAAATAGTACTAAACAGACATTGCAGGCCCACTCCTTAAACTAATCAGTCAGAGCCTAGCCACTGGTTTTATCTGCAAGGTCTGTCACACAGCAGATGCAATGCTCACTCTCACAAGGGTGGTCTCACCAGTGACCCTGGAAATTACAGGCCCATCAGTTTGACAGGTCTCATCTGCAAAGCTATGAAGCATATCATAATTGACCTGATTAACTATGACATTAAAAATCTTATTAGACTAGTCCATTCCTTAGCAGTATGGCTTTGTCAAGAGTAGGTCCTGCCTAACGGATCTAGTTAACTTCTTTAAAAGAGTAACGCGAGCTGTTGACAGTGATCATACTATAGATGCAGCTTACCAACCCCAACCACAAAAAAGCATTTGATACCATTCCTCATGCTAGCATAATAAATTAACTAAATGGGCTTTAAACAGATTCCAGTGTAGTAAGATGGCCAGCACATTGGCTATAAGACAGAACCCACACAGGAGGCTAGGGGTCTTTCCTAGAGAGTATGAAGGTAAACAGTGGTGTTCCCCAAGGGCTCAGTACTTGGACCACTGTTCTTTGGCATCCACTTTTTAGATCTCCAGATCACAAACAAAGTTTGCAGATAACTGTAAAACAACTGTTCTCCTCAAGTAGCCCTCTGATGCCTACGTCCTCCAGCATGACCTTACACGTCAATATCTGGTGTACAATTAATGGACTTAAATGTAAAAAATTACAATACTGTCACTTTGTTAGACAACCCTTCCCCCAGTTTACAGCATAGACAGTACCCCACTTCAAAGCGCGTATGTAGTTGCAGACCTTTGATCATGGGTTAATGCTTCCCTTTTCTATGATCATCATGTTATAGTGGTCTTTCTACATAAAAGAAATATGATGCAGATCTGAAGAAGTCATTATTCCCATATATTCTGCTTCGATACAGTCTTTGCAATGTACCTCACTAAAACATAAAACAACTGGAATGACCCCAGAGGTTCCTAACTAAAAGGTTCATTGACTTAAGAACTGTAATCTGCCAGAAAAGCTGGAAGCACTTTTCACTCCATTCAGTGCCCTATAGAGACCTGATGGGTGATATTTGCCTTGCCTTTCAGGTTATTAGGGGACCATTACTCTAGGCTTTCTTGTATCACCATTAAAATCAAACAATCCCCCTGATTTTGTTTACTTTATTTATTTATTTTTCATTTATTAACCAGTTAGTGTTTGGCTGGGCAAGTAGCCTGTTTTCAGTGGAGTGCCTTGGAGGAAAGTTCCATAACAATAGTACAAAAAAATTTACAAAAACTTTATAAAGATTTACAAAGAATATGCAAAAGGTTTAACATTCACCTACAATCACAATTTACAAAAAGGGAATGTAAACAGTAAACATTACATATCCTAAGCCTTATTACATTCAGTAATATAAAACTGATTAGATACATAACTAAAATAAACCACTGTGGTATTTTCACTTGGTAGAAGCAAGACAAGGAGAAGATAGCAGAAAAGAAACATTTGATTGATGGCATGAGAAACTAGCCAGAGATCTAGATCTACATCAGCAAATAGGTAAATGACAGTTTAATGGTAGATTTGTTACAAAATGCCTTCCCCACTTCTGGAACAGACTTCCACTTCAAATTAAGCAGTGCAATACATTGCACTCCTTCAAATTGTGACTAAATGACTGGTTGGATATTTCATAATGTACCCCTGGTTTAACTGGCCTAGTCTTCCTTGAAAAAGGAGGTAAGGTTTAAGGGTTTGTACTAGCAGGGTGTAAATGGCCACTAGGTTACATTGCCTTGTATCTCCTATGATCCTTAACTGCTGAGAATTTTTTAGCTGATCTGTCCCCAGAATACTAGCTATATTTTTTTCTTTGTATTTTAAAGACTATATATCCAAAATGGTTAAATTTCTATTCAGGAAATATTGAAGGAATGCTACTGTCAGAATTATTTTTAAAATATCATTGTACTGAGGTCTTATCTTTAGAGACAAAGAAGATGCTACATCATTAATTTTGATAAAAAATATTTTTTGTGTCTTCTTTATGCCTCAACATATAAAAAGAATAGAAGATTGCATTTATATGTTGACACATATCCCTTTTAGGTCTGAAATCATACCCACATTATATATTTATGATCACTTATTCTTGTTTATTTCGCTCTGAAGATAACAGAAAGCTGTGCATTTGTTTTCAGCTGATTATCTGTGTAAAAGTTGCAGTCTTAGTCCATTCTAGTCTTAATTCCATCCTAACGTTAAAGGAAATAAAAATTAAGGTACAGTGTAAATATATGTGGTAATTATATGAGGTAAAGTCAAGCATATTAAGTCCAGTTAGAAAAGTTAGTAGCACAGTTTGGGGCACAGGGTAACACACCTACTTTGCGCTCCCTTTGCTTCATCCCCTACCCAATGACAGCCCTGCTCCTAGCCTCACACTGGCTCCATTCCAACCCAATCCCCACAGAAATACTCAGATAATGACCAGTATTACCAGTCATCTATGCACACATAAATACATACATCATACCTCTCTGCCTTTTAGTTTACAATTAGTAATGTCAGAAATTAAACTTTCAAAGTTATTATTCAGACAAAACACATGCTGAGGCAAAACATGTTCAGTGCACCTTTTAAGTGAAATAAAGAAATATTTAAAAAATGCACCTGATTTTTATCCTTTATCTTTCAATTATTTCTGGATTTGTCCAAAATTCTTAAGCAAAATTGAGAAGTATGCCTCCATTGTACACACTGAAGCAGACAATTTACACTCACAGAAACATTGCTTTCCACTTTTAGTTGTTCAAGGTGTGCAACTATTACAGGTGCTCTTAAACATTTAAAAACGTATCACAAAACTCAAATAAAACATTACAAGATGCAAGAGGATGTCTTCTATTCTATGGCATTTCTGAATGGAAGACAGGCAGAGTGCAAGTTGCATTTTGTAGGGTTTTTTTGTTTTAGTTTGTTTAGAAAGGATGCAAGGAGCAGTAGGAAAAACAAAAGAAACAACTCTTGATCTCAATTCCTTAGTGTTGGTATGCTCTGTTTGTGGAGTACGAAAAGAAGTATCATTTTGTACTTCTGATTATTTTTACTATATTTTGTAAAAATCCTGTATTTTTTACATTTCTTGCACTTTAGTAGAGTTTCAAAGCTGAGCAGTTTCCACTGCTGCTCTAGTACTTAATTACAATGTGCCCCTTCGTTGTAAAGAAAAGTATTATCTAGATTGTATGGTTTCCCTGTAACTGAACTCTAAAACCAGCATTTTTACATTAAGAGGATTTTCTGACTGCACTCTTGTGGCAGAAGTGTGCTGTAGCAAACCTATCTGAGTTAGGGGCTGCTGGCTGAAAACTCATTGTGTACTTTCCTGACTGGTCTGTAGGCCTTGCTGTTATGAAACGTGTTTTTCTGATTCAATACAAGTACAGTATTTGTGTGGGTTTGTGCTCAATTTCTCAAAGCTGCTCTTGGTTTGGCTACATCACCTGACTTGCAAAGTATCTGATGCATCTAAAGCTATCCGCTGCTAAAAGAATGAAACCAAGTATCATTTTGCACTTCTGCTTTTTACTTTTACTGCATTTCATAAGAATCTTGTATTATTTTTTCCTTTTCTCACCCTTTAGTAAAGTTTCAAAACTGAACTGTTTCCACTGCTGCTGTAGTACTTAATTACAGTGGCAGTTAGCCGTGTCCTGTATAGACGCAAACATTATCAAGTTATAATTTCCCTTATAATAATGATCTCTGTGACTTTCCCCAGTCCCCCTATTTTTCTATGAGCATCTGAGTTGTGTGCAGATAGCTGCAGTTCACATTGAGTATAGCACCCATTCTTCATCCTTGTGCTATCATCCCAGTCCAATCAAATCTACCCACACATCTCCCTGGTTAAACCACCTGAAACCATGGATAAGCACCTTCCTGCTATCTCTGTGGCCAGCCTGGTGCACATGGGAATTCTGAGGCAATGTAGAAATTGTCTCATTTATATTGACTACCACTTAATATTGAAATAAACAAACAGTATGTAAGAGATGTAGTTACTCTTTGAAAATTGAGACATAACTCTCACATTCTCACAAATCAAATGACAAACTGGTCATCAGCACATGCACATCATTTCCCTCAGTAAATAAGAGCTAAACACATAAATCCACATATGCAGAGGTGTTCACAAGTACCTTACCAAAACCTCAGAGGCCTCCTGTACAGTGCCCTCAGAAACCACTTGCAAATAAAAACAAGTCAACACCAACCATGACAAATAAAAATAAGCATCACAGTGACTCCACAAGCAAGTCACTAAGGTGAACAACTGCACATTCAAGCATCTTGGTCATAGGAGAATCTATCTTGAGACACATTGACACACCGCTCACTAGATTGGATAAAGATAGGGTTATGGTCAGTTGCCTGTTTGTTGCCAGAATTTAACAAATCATACTGGCACTCAGGTCACTCAACCACAAATGCCAGTATAACTCAGTCATATTCCATGTGGGTGTGAGTGACCAATATCTAACCATTTATCTAACCAGTAAGAGGATGCATGATACACAATCATCTTTTTATTTCTTATTCTAAAAACAGTCACAAATCCTTAATTCTGTACAAAATGTTGTTTCTGTGCTGTAATATTTTATAAGTGCATATTAAATGGTCTTTACTTGCATTTAAATTTGTCAACTTGTGATTTTTGTATTTTTAAGAGCACATATTAATATAAGTGAATACAACTAACTGAACTTTACATCATTTAACACTTCTCATAAGTTGAATGTGAAAGTTATTTGTAGTACAAACATTTTCATCTATATGTACGTGTTTGCGAATGTGTAACACTGACTGCATAAGATATTGGGCTGCCCTCTTGTAACATAAATGTATATAAAAATTACTGACTTGCATCAAATTGCAAAGATGGAGTTTATTCAATATCATAACATTTAATGGAATCTGTAATAACTAAGTGTTTTGGTAAATGAAACTGTTTTCTGCACTATACTGCATTATGGTTGAGTATTTTAATTAGCCTTATTGAAGTATCTAGCAAGTGATGAATGAACATGAACAGATACTGTACCATGCCTAAGAATCACATAAGAGAGTTTTTATCAGTAGGTTTCTGCACAGTCATAATAGATTCATGTTCAGAAGCATCTAACTGAATAGAAGTTTAAGCTAAACATGCCCATGTATCACTTATCTGTCATTTCACTCTATTTACTTTAAAATCTTAAGATATTTGTTGTATTAGTTGCCAAACCTGGTCATGCTCATTAACATGCCAAAGCAGAATACCATCTAATATGTCTTATCCATTGACTGATGAGGCTGAGAGCTTATTGAAAATGCTAATTGTGTATGTTTTGTTTATTTAATGTATTAATTTTCCCAACTTGTTTCCACTATAATGCAGTTTATTTATTTAATTCATTTGGTATATATATTATGACACTTCCACATATACTGTAGCTGTTACTGCCACTTAGAATACTTCAGGAGCTGATGAAATGCCAAAAGGTAATACGCATTTTGGAAATGCATTAATCCAAATTGTCTTCTTAAAACATTGATGCAAATCAAGCAGTGAATGAGTTTAACTTTCAGCAGTATCACTATGATTTTTTCAGTAGTGTGAAGTGGACAATGCTGTCATTTGATGATGTCTTAAGCATCAGCACATGTGGTGATGCTACACACAGTTGCCATGCAACTCTCTGTTGCCTCGGCCTGTTAAACTGTAATTATGCCTTTTAGTCTCATAGTAGAAGAAAACTGATTAAAGCCTAAAACAGCAGGGGACAAAGCCCTGAAAATATGAAAAAAATGTAAATATTGCTCTTATAAACTTAGAAAGTTAGTAGAATAACATGATTTTTGCTAGCATTTATTTTCTGAACGATATGAAGCATGAATCTCAAATGTATAATTATTGTTTAGTGACTTAATACTTAATGATTTTGCCAGAAAACCAGACATTTTATGAGTAAAAGACCAAAGTTGAGGCAAAAATCTGGACAGCTGAGAGGTATGACTGCAATCAGATTTCTCAACTGTCCCTGTTTTGGGGGAACATTCCTATTTTCAGGTGTGATGTACTCCCTCCTACAATTTTCAGAATCACCTTCATCAAATGTAATTTTCAAATCTGTTTAGTACAGAGAAAAAAAAAACAGTACATAGCCAACATACAGTGGTAACAATGATTTAAAGAAAGAGGGCACACATCTTACAACTCACCTTTTCTGAAGAAAAAATAATGACCTTATGTGAATAATTTGTCTATATAGTTCAATGAAGTGTACATATTTTAATGTGTCTGTTTGATAATGAACTCGTATTTCCAAAAATGTTGTCAGTTTTTGTTTTTAGGCATGTATTTCTGAGTGGTATCCCTCAGTCCTACTGGAAGTGTGAAAACCTATGTGTTATTTAGTATTCAGATTTTAATGTTATTCAGCTGGATGTTTGTTGTACTACAAGGCCCTTTACTCCTATTTTTGAATATCTACAGGTTGAGAGGTATCACAGAATTCTCATTGCCTCCATACTTTTCAGCTCTTTTTTCTATTGTATCATTGACTGTAATGGTTAATATTCTAGAAGCATGAATTACAAAACTATCTCAGATGAAATACTTATGTGATATTTAATGTGTAATAATCCTAACCACCCAGAAAAACTTGTTTCTGTTTTCAAATACAATCTGTATTATACACAATCCACTATACATTCTGTGATGTATGTTTCTGTACCTGCATAGAAGGGCTACTCACAGGTACAACTTTATTACATTTACTTTCTGCTGCAGATTGTCTTCCAATAATCATGTTTCATAAAGCATTCAATGAAATCTGTACTATAGATTCTGGGCTGGGCTGTCTCAGCATTCTGTTGGATTCAGAAACTATAAGTCATCATACTTGTCTCTACAAACGTTTTGTTGCCACTCTCATAACATGTCTCCATTCTACAAGTATTAACAAAACAAATGCTGAGTATGAACTGTATTTTTATCAAATTTCATTGCAAAAAAACAAATTTCATATCTGAGTTGTATGCCTCCTCTTCATTGTACTAAGTGTTACACAAATATCTTATTTCACTATAACTGACTTTCAACTGAATTTGCAATGTCTCCGGATGGAACAACAGCTAACGTTCCCCTATTTTTCACATAAGGTTTGGTTACACTTGATCAAACAGTTTGATTTTACGGTTAAAATAGGACAGCAAGACTAATACAGGCTTGTACACTTTGCAGCTTATGTTCAGCGTTAAAAAAAATATTCTGCCATTACACTACTCTCTGCATTAGTGTGTCATTGAAATGCAATTGTCTTGCTTATAATTTGCATCTTCTCTCTCATCTTTAGTTGTGTGGAATGAATGTACACTTCTTTATTGTATCAATTATTGCCTACTACATTACCTACTTAATAAAGCAAACATTGCATTTTCTGAATGTATTTTAGAAATGTCAATTCATACTTCTGCTTTAAACTGATTTTTAAGCTGTAATATCTTGTTGATGAACTTTTTTCATTTCTTAAAGAGTCGGGCAAAATCTTTACAACCAATGCAGAACACAGGGATGTGATCAAATGCTTCACTGTGTCTTTTTATATCTACAACTTGACTATTAGTCTGGTTTGATGGCACACATGATAAAAATAAATGACCCAGGAATCTTAAGATTAATTTGTGATTTAGGAACTGGCAGAGTCAGTATGGTGACAACAATGATAAACATATCTGGCTCCTGCTTCAAGTCCACAGACTCCAGTCAGACCTTTCACATGCCTGCTCTCACTAGTGGGACTACTGGATTTGTAGATATAGAATTTGTTTTACTATCTGCATAGCTACAGTGCATGTACAATAATGCAAATAAACATCAGAGTTACTGATTAAAAACACTGAGTGTCTGAACTTATCACATGGTATTTTATATTTGCAACGTGACATACCTACATGCTAGGTTACATATATTTCAACGTGTAAGGTAATCAATAAAACATGAACGGTCATCAAGTTTTAACAGTCCACTTGTATATCCACTTGTATATACTAAAAAAGTTGCTTGTGTTGAATAAAGACAGTTGGTATGCTCCATATCCTAATAAGCCGTGTGAAAGCTGAAACTGTAAAAGTCTTTCCCAACCCTTAAACACAAAAATAGCTAATGGTACAACATGGTCCAATGAAATGTAACTTTATAAAAGAAGAATAAAAAGGGATCAATGCAGTGGAAGAAATTTGAAGGAGGATAAATATAGACTGAGATGAGAAATCTATTGAATAAGATCATATCCTAACAGAGGTGAGAAAGAAAGATCAGGAAAAGTGACAAAGGTAAGGGTTCTGTGGTGAAGGAATCTGTGCCTTCAGGGTAATTTAATTGTATCTTAATAATAAAGCCCAATAAACTGATATTGGGGATATTTTGATACAAAGAAGTAAAAAGCAAGTTTAAATATCCTTTTATATCTGAAAATGATCAGTTACTTAATATAAAATTAATCATTGGTCAAAAGACAAATAATGATTAAAATAGTTTATAAACCAATTAAATTTAAAATATTCTTAAAAGCAGGCAATCAATGCACTGGTTGTAATATTAGTGCACTTTTTATATTCAAATTGTCATTTAGGTAAGAAGTTTGATTAACACTTGGCATAAATGCCATTTTTAAAACCTTATATTCCAAAATGGTAATTGCCTTTCATATAAATTATGAAATAACATTTAACTACGGATAGAAATATCCTGAAACCTGCAAAAAACGCAGTGTGTTTAAACATTGTTTGTGTCTTTTTTCTTTATAGCATATAACTGGTCATGAACATGTTTTTGAACCTAGAAAGAATAGCATAACAAAAATAACAATATGAATAACAAAAGCACTATTGTAAGCATTGTGCCTTGACTGACAGTTTGCAATCCAAATGAGTAAATCATTACATGGATGTCCATAAATTTAATGGCAGTAAAGGCATGAATGACCTTTAAAAATCCCCAGTTCTGTTTGATTTAGTTACTGTTACTGAAGACTCAAGAAAACATATTAAGGTCAGTTCTCCTTTCTTGGCATACCCTGGGCTATTATTTATACATTTAGCTGATGCTAGTTTTCCTATTTTAGGCTTTGCCCAGATTTCTTCCACTAAGAGGTATGCTTTGGGGTATTATCAATTCCAACAAGTCAAGGGATGGAAATATTAAAAGATACTGTATTGACTAAAACAACAACAAAAATTTCCAAAACTATTGTTAAACCAACATAACTTTTGTAAAAAAATCCAAAAAGTTTTTTTTTTTTTGTAAGAAGTTATTTCAAATGCAGCATTCATTAATTTATTGTCTACAAACAGACTTAGTGGCCTATTCATTGAACCTGGTGGTAATACTTTTATAACCAGACTTTTCTGTAATTTTGAGATGCTCAAAAAGTATACTTGTTCTTTGAAGTTCCACTTTAAGAAGATGATCCAAGTCCAATGATGTTGCACCTTCTAATGAGAGATAATTTAACATAACATATTGGCAGTGCTTAAAATGACTAGCATTAACACATGCAAAGGGATTTGCTTGCAAGCTACAGAATCATGAATTGATGAACTCATAGTAGACACAATCTGTTTGTTCCATAATCACAACCCCAACCTTACTTACTGAAAGACCAGACAAGCTTCACTCTGTTCAAAGTGCATATGTTTTGATTAGTTAATTATAATTAAAATTGTCTAAAATGCATGCCAAATGCAATTATCAAGTATATCATTTTAAAACTGTAAAAAATAAATGCACAACATGATTGAACAAATCATAGCTGTCTTCCAAGTAAACCAAGTTAAAACATCTGAAGATGTTCTTTTGACAAGATTAAATATAGCACACAATTTATAACCAATGCTGAAATATTTTCAAATGCAGAAAGAGTTGAACATGAGGGTGTCTGCAGTTATTCCCCTTCTGATGAACCCTGCTGTAATGTTGTGCCATGTTCATACTGTAATGTTATAAAATGTACTGGTATACTTTTGAACATTGTTCCTGTTGTCTGACTGTATAATGTCTAACTTTGGTTACATGTAGTTGAATCCAGGCTCACTCTGTAAATTGCATCACTCATATGTTATCCAGAACATTTACCTCTGCTTTGATAGAACAATGCCTGGGATTCAGGAAACTTTGCTAAATGGTTGTTGTCAAATGTAGATAAGGATTTGTCATGTACAGATTCAGTGCAATTCAGAGCAGACTTATCACTAAGAAGAAATACTGAGCAAATGTACAGGGTGAAGTATATGCTAATGATGATATAATGCTGTGACAGTGAGCAATATTATTAAAATGAGTAGGTTGGCGAATGCAAATTAGGCAAGACAAGATAGTGGAGCAATTTTATAAATGTATAAATGTGAAGCTGCAGTGGTGGGTACACAGCACAACATAAGTTTGCCTATGCCCTATGTTTATGCTAAGAGAACTGCCAAAAAATATTAGGGGTTGCCACTGTGTCAGTAAATATGTATCTCCAACAAGCTGCAATTATTTCTACAAGCCACAGTGGTGTGACTTTGTCCCAGAAGACACCTGTTTATACATCTAAACCTAACATTTCATGGAGTCCAGTATCATAAAGACATTACAGATATATATCAACTTTGTCTGCATCCCCATGGGAGTTGTGGACTACCTATTTTAGTGAATACCAAGGTGACCATGACTTTATATGTACTAGCTACAGGGACATTTCAGTGACCTACTGGAGACTCAGTAGAGGTATCTCTGGCATTTTGGCTTGGAAATACTCAAATAAATTCTCAATGCCATGCAAATTTGGGAGGACAAGTGGCTCATATGGTCCACAGAGGAGATGTGAGAGCCCCATGTGGGACCTCTAAGAAATGGCCCATTTTTCAGTGGTACTGTTGACCACAGACTGCCCTCACATAGAACTAAAGGCCCCATGTGTTGAATTGAGAAGGAGGCACATGAACAGCAAAGGACAGCATTTCATCATCCACCAGGTAGTCTGTAAGGTACAGAGTATTTTGTATATTTTGTCTGCAGGCCAAACAGGCAGTTATCAGAAGTCCCACATATCTCACATGTTGAAACGGTTTGCAAGGAGTCCAGGGACATCTTTATTTTTTTTTTCAAGAATTTTTCATTTTATTTTCATATTGTAAAAGACATTTATTTGACAGTTAACAATTACAATGTTATTTGAGACAGTAAACAACAAAACAAACATGCAAAGGCATATAAAAAAAATCAGGAAAATGAAAAGCTCTTACAAACTTAGATACACTATTTACAATATGTTCTCCAAAGAGAAAATATCTGGTGGTAAAAGAATAATAAGAAATAACACAGATTTATTCTATTGGATTGCAAAAATGAAGTGAATAGATATAACACAATCACCATATAGTGTCACCAATAAAGTTTAGAATTAGGATAACTAATTTACTAACTGAATTAAGATCATTATACTGCCTATTTTAATAATAGAAACATGTATTCCTATTACTTGTTATACGTTTTTGTGAGGATATATATATATATATATATATATATATATATATATATATATATATATATACATATATATATATATATACATATATATATATATATATATATACACACACACACACACACACACACACACACACACACACACATATATATATATATATATATATATATATATATATATATAGATACATTAAAAGTTAAATTAATGCAAATAAAGTTATTAGAAGATTTATTTTTTGCTTTGATAATTTCTGGGTGGTAGTATTAAGAATGGTAGACTCCCATGACAGAGTTGACTTTTCATAGCCCATTTTTTCTAACCTCACCTTCAGAGAGCACCAACGTTTATGTGTGATTTGTAGTTCCATAAAATATGGAAGCAATCAGATCTGGGATATGGGTAACATGGGCATTGAGGTGAGATATTTGGAGTGAATTTATTACATTTCAGTGCTGTAACATATGCATTATTATTAATCATTAGTTGTGTATAGATGAGATATTTGAATGGAATTAGCTTGAGAGTTGAGTTGATAGCCTGGGATTTCAACTCATCTATAAGTTCCCTATTCATATCACACCAATAATT
This sequence comes from Protopterus annectens, assembly GCF_019279795.1. Classification (NCBI taxonomy): domain Eukaryota; kingdom Metazoa; phylum Chordata; order Ceratodontiformes; family Protopteridae; genus Protopterus; species Protopterus annectens. The sequence continues at coordinate 548,638,130 of NC_056737.1, forward strand.
AGAAAAAGCAAGAGAAGATTGGCACTTAATTGAGGTACTTAATGTTTAGACCTTAGAAACCATCTTTTTTATAGGATAAGGTTTTAAGCAATGTTATGCAGATATTGTTATCAGATCTATCGAGATCAGAGACTAATGCCACAACAGGTATGAGTTCTCTGATCTGCCTTAATATTACAATATATCCTTTTTGCAAGTTGAAGGTCGATCTAGTTTGATCAATGGATTTTTCACTCAATTTTTGAATATCCCATAAGCACCAGTCTTTAATAACTGGGTATCTATTCAAGTTAATCATATTATTGTTTAATTTAATATTTGGATTCAGGCGTATTGGCTGTAACAAGATGAGAGCCTTGCTTAACTTTAAGGTTTTAGGAGATTTGTAAATTCTTTGACTTTATAAGTTAGAAAGATATGTAGCTTTAGCTTCTTACAATTTTCTGACTTAAGAAAGGGAAGAGCCTTTGGATTAATATTAGTCTTTTTAGCATGCTATTACCATATTTTAACCCAAAGAGGTGTCCACTCATTCTTGTTGGGCCTGAATTCTGAAATTTGTATGATTCTATTAGAGCATATTATGTTGTAGTATAACTGAAAGTCTGCAAAGCATAACACCCCCTTTTCTCTTTGGGATACATAAGTTTGAAATAGCTAATTCTTATAGATTTTGGGTGCCAGAGGAATTTTGATAATTCTGCATTTATTTTCTGAAATAAATTCAGAATAATCTTATTTGCTACATTAAACTGATATAATAGTCTTGGTAAAATGTTCATTTTTATAATTGCAGCTTTAGACAAGTGCAACAGTTACATTTGCCTCCATCTATGTGTATCCTGCAAAATATTGTCCCAAGTTTTGCATAGGTTATTTTCCCTCATGGATTCATGATTATGTTTGAAAGCTATTCCTAAATAATGAAATGCATATTTTATCTGAAACCCAAATTCCAGGAAGTATGAGATTCGGACTGGTTTATTTAATAGTTAGCAACATTAGAACATTTTTTTGATTGAGAATAACATTTTATTTAAGTTGGTATCTGGAAATTCAGAATATATGTTCAGATCATCAGCAAAGGCTGCTAAGGTTACTTTAATATTCATAATTCTTGGGATATTATGAAATGTTTTTGGGGATAGTGTCTCAATATATATATATATATATATATATATATATATATATATACATATATATATATTTTTTTTTTTAAAAGATGAGGGGCTAGAGGGCAGTTCTGCCTTGTCCCATTTAATATTTTAATGGGATTTGATAGGTGTATATATTGTTAAATTGTATTTTTATCAATTCAATAAACTCTCCAGGTAAATCATAGTGAGATAGTGTTTTGAATAAAAACTGTAAATCAGCTTTGTCAAATGCCTTGGTTGCATCTGAAACAAGGGTGTATCTTAGGTTGCTGTAATTTTTAAGGAGATGAATCATTGAGTCTACTCTTAGGGTATTGTCCCAGGTCTGTCTATTGGACATAAAACTGGATGGGTCAGATGATATAATCTTAGGGAGGTCCTTTTTGAGTTATAATTTTTATGTCTAGATGTATCAATGAAATTGGCCTATAATTAAATGGATTAGGTTTATTTGAGTTTTGTTTTGGAATAAAAATTGTTTTAGACATATTTAGGCAGAGATAGGTAATACCATGTTGTTTTATATAACTGAAGACTTTTAGGAGGATGCTTGATAACTTTTGAGCAAAGGTTTTATAAAAGTCTGCTGTATACCCATCAGGGCCCGGAACTTTGTCTGATTTCAATTTACCTATAACATGTTGAATCTCTTGTTGCATGAAGGAGGCATTGAGGCAAGGCATTCTCTTCACAATTCACTAACTTTCGGGAGTTGAGACAATTAAGAAATTCCTCACATTCAAGAATTGGTATTTGATTGTTAGAAGGACTATACATTTTTGAGTAAATCTATACAAAAATATTTAGGAGTTCCCGATTAGTTTTATGAGACTTGCTTTCATATTGTATGAATGATATTTTGGGAGTTGTTTGTTTAATATTTTTTTTATTAAAATTTGTCCTACAACTCTCTCAAACCATTAAAAAACACACATCAAACTAGGCTCTCTTTACCAAATTAATCTTTTCCTAACTAGTCAATCTAGACTAAGCATCACCAGGACCCATCTCTTATCTACTGTTCTCTACTCTTCTCCCTTCTTTACAAAACCTAACAAAACTGACCTTATCAAACTTGAATCAGCATACAATAGAATAGTCAAGTTCACCTCTAGCTCCCCATATAGGTCCCACCACTGATCTGCCCTACAACAAATAAATTGGCTAGAACTCTCACAACAAATAATCTATATTCAACTTGTCTTTATCCACCAATTAATATACCAGCCAAACAGAACCCCAGCCTTGCAACAATTACTCCAACCATATGACAACACTCTGCAACTCTGATCCTCACACAAACCACTCGTCCAGGTATCCAAAAGCAACAACAAAGCTGGGGATACCCTCTGCTCTCACCACATTTCTAAACTTTGGTACTCAATCCCCCAGCACATACTAAATGCTACCAGCCTACACTAATTCAAAACTCTGCTCAAAGACCACCTCACTAACAACTAGCTCTGATCCTTCACTAAGCCAGGCTAATGCCAAATAAGCCCACGTCAAATTTACTCCCCTAAATTTTATAGTCTCCATATAGACCCCACTCCCACTTGTTAACAACACTTATCACCTACCTACAATAAGAGTATAATTTGATAATTCCTTTTCCTTTTCTTTTGTAAGGGTATACATATGTACACTTATTATAGTATACTCAAATGATCAAGTAAAGATCAAATACACACACACACACACATATATATATATATATATATATATATATATATATATATATATATATATAGGGATCTACTACTATTCACTGAAAGCACATTTCACTGAAACACATTTGACTGTGCACAATTCACTGAAAGCTCAATTCACTGAAAACACAATTCACTGAAACACATTTCACTGAAAGTTATATATATGCCCTTTTCCCCACTGTAGTGCAACCCTGCAGTTAGTATATATAGTAAGGGGGTGGGGGGGGCATAAATGTAAAATAAATAAATAAATAAGGTTCTTGCTAGAGCTTTCAAGGGGGGGTTGCATCTACTCAAAGTATTTAGCCAAGGATTTAATTTCATGAAATGCATACTGTTTGTGGTGTATTTGGTATAATTCATTTTATAAATTATTTAATTGGGACTCTAAATTAGAGTCTTGCTCATTTTGTAGGGGGGGTTTCTATTTTGTTTCTTTCTGTTATTAATTTATCTTTCTTCTCTTTCACTAATTTGTTATGGTGTGTTGCTTTTTGGATTAAGACCCCTTTTATTTTAGCTTTACATGCTGCACATTGGATGTCATAAGGCATATATATTGACATTTACTAGATTACTTTCTAATTCTTCTAAAATTTCTATTATCTATTGAACCACTTTTTTCTTGTTTAATAAATTGGGATTCAAAGACCAATTCCATACTAACCCTTTTGAGTTAACTTTATTTGACCACTCAAGTTTTAATGCAATCTTGGAATGGTATGAAAAAATCTTGATTCCAATGAGTATTTAACTTCTCCTTTCAGGAGGGTTTCTGAAACCAGAAAGAAGTCAATTCTTGACCATGATTTATAGCATTTTGTGTAATGTGTAAATTTATCTTTTAGTGGAATATTACTGTCTAATAATGAAGGGTCAATAAGATTAAAGACAAACATCAGGTCAGCTAAAGCAAGTGAGGCTTGATTATATAATAAACTACTTCTACTGGATCTGTCTACTGGCAGGTCAAATACTGCGTTTCAATCCCCACCTAAGATATAATGATGGTTAGGGGAAACTATCCGGTAAATTGTAAATTTCAAAAATAAAATTGTCTTGTTTTGTAGATGGGCCATATAAGTTTAAAAACAAAACAGGTTTTTGCAAATGTGGATTACATGATATAAAAAGGTACCACCTACCATTAATATCTGATTTCTGCAGAAAATGTGATTATGGAAAGAATTTTTAATTAGAATAGCTACTCCTTTAGAACTGGTATTGCATTCTGATGCACATACATTTTTTATACATTTTTCTCCTTTTCTTTGTCCCAATCATTCTTTAACATATGCATTTCTTGAAGAAAGAGCACATTAGTTTCAGATTTAAATGGTAGATGCATGAGTAATTTTCTTTTTTGCTTGTTATGCAATCCATTTACATTCCAAGATCAGTTAACCACACTTTTTCTCTTCTGTTATTGTTTGAATAGATGTCATGCTATAGTTTACCTTTTCCATAGCATAATAGGCAAGATAAAGCAGATTTATAGGATTTGTTGTTAAATTTGTAGCACACAACCCTTTCAGAACTACCCCAGTCATTACATCCAAGTGACGCCTCCAGGAGCATCTGCAGTTACCCCCTACTGCTCCTCTAGGCGTCAAATATTACTTGTTCATACTTGCATTAATAATCCCAAAACCACGCTACGTACAAGGTATCGGAATATTTTATCTTGAAGCATACATGATGGCAAACAGAATTGTATTGATATTTGACCTCTGTCAATGAGTATTTATTAGAATTGTAAGGTGATAACTTCATTTTTAAAGGCTTAGGCCACACCCACTAGGAGTTAAAGGTACACACTCAAAAGACTTGTACTGGAGGGAATGAGTTAACCACCTAGTCTTTTTTGAAAGACAATAACATATAATAATGAGGGCAGCTAAGACTGACTTAGCAAGTAGGGAAAAAATATCCTTTAAGTTCCATCTTAATCCATTCTTCTTAGTGTTTAAAAAAATATACAAAAACCTAATTATTCCCAGATACGTCATCCAATTATAATACACCACTGATCCCATCACTCTCAAAAATTAAGCATTGCCAACAAAACCATGCTTTCATTATATTGAACTTTTTTATTTACTTTTCTAAAGTCATAGATAGAATTTTGTAATAAAAACTTGATAAGAGGTTATTAAAAAGTAGTTAACATCTTATTGTGACAGAAACAAGGTGTAAACATTTACTAGACATAGTTAAAAGTTTACAGCATCTGTTTATATAATGTTTGTTTATATTATTATTGAGAAATCGATTTGCATAAAGAATAAAAATGAGTAAACGACACAGAAATAAAGTTTATGAATCCATCAGCAAATATTTACAGAGAACAATATTTAACATTCTTGTTATTTTGTTATTATTTTCACACTGATGCATCAGAGGGAGGTCAAAAATACATCACCTAGACCTGAGACTGCACACGTAAAAACACTTAACAATTAGTATTGCTTACCTACATTAATAACTGGAATATATGTAATGCATACAAACTGATGTAATATTTAAGTAAGTTGAGCAACGACTTGGAAGATGTAGAGAAGTCAGCTATAACAAGAAAACCAACAGTATATAACAATCAGACATCTCATATAAGGCAGTACAGTTTCCCAAGTTGCCCATGACTCATTAATTGCCGATCATGTGTTTATTCAACCAGAAGCTGTCGTAGGTGATTCATACTTTTTTTTGCTTCTTACTAATACCTGTCATAACTATAACATAAGTATGTGTGCAGATTACTCCTGCAGTGTGCAGTGTGTAAGCGTTTTCGATTGTGGTTTTCTTTATATACTTTTTGTAGTTCCCTGACTGTGACTTACTATGTAACTTTTGTACCTTTTATAGGTAGAATATTTGCTATTGAATATTTTATTGACATACTGTCTGACATGGACTATAAGTGTTACCTCTGCTATAACCATCAACACCTGGCATGGATGTAGTTCTGTATAATGCAAAATAACCAAAAAGTCTGCAAGGAGAGGTATGACACATTAAGTAACATCTGCAACTGAAACATAGCTTCAAGTTACTGAAAAGTGAACAGAATGCCAGATTGTCAGAACTGATGCTGAGATTCTCAGCTATGAACAGAAATTTAATATAATTAGGTTAATAGGTTCATAGGATGATACTAGGCTATTGGCCTGGAGGCCCTTATAAGCCTAGCCAAGAATTTTGCCCACATTCCCTCAAAGTCAGCACCTGTTTCCCCTGTCCAGCATGGACACAGGTAGGATCTCAGGTCCAGGGGGAAGATGGCCCCCCCTTTTGCAGAAGGAAGTAGTAGTCCACAAAAATCACAAAAATTGATTGGCCATACAAGAGCCATAAAGATGATAAAGTAGACTATTGAGGATAAGAAAGAAATTATGTATTGTTACTATTATATAAAAAGCCCAGAATTTCCAGACACAAGCTATACAAAACAATTAAGAGAGAAATTAAACAAAAAAAAAAAATACTTTTGCAAGAAAAACTGTCAGAAGCTTCAAATACAAACTTGCATCCATTAATACAACAGATTTTTGAAAACCAGTATATAGATCTAGAAACTTTGATCTGTTTGGAAAAAGAAGCATCTGAGGAAGTGAAAAAATATAAACAACAAACCTAGAGATATTTGAAAAATATAAAAAAGAAATATGGACATGGGAAAGAAAGAGAGATTTGATATGGTGCAATATTTATGCAAAGGAGAAAGCTAAGTTAACTAATATAGAGAAGGCAGTCTGAAAGATATTTAAAGAGAAATACAGGCAAAATCATCCAGATACGGAACATTTCACAATAAAAAAAATAATAGAACAAAGATGTAATGTGGAAGAAAAGATTAGTAAAGCAGAAGTTAAAGAAATAGAAGTTGAAGTTATGGAGTGCCTGTGAAGTGAAGGATTTAATGTAGAAAGTCTAACACAGACTACATCACAGCATGATGGAGTCAGTTCCCAGAATAAGGAAAAGCAAGAAGATCAGGAGACATGTGAAGAAGAAATATGGACATGGGAAATGAAAAGAGATACGATGTAATATTTATGCAAAGAAGAAAAGCAAAACTAACCAATATAATAAGAACAGCACCAAAGATATTTGAAAAGAAATACAGGCAAAGGAATCCAGATATGGAAAACTTTACAATACAAAAAATAAGGAGATTAAGGGGAAAAGCAGGAAAAGAGATTAGTAATGGAGAAGTCAAAGAAATAGAAAATGAGGTTATGGAGCACCTGCAAAGAGAAGGATTTAGTGTAGAAAATCAAATGCAGAAAGCACCACAACAGGATAAAGCAATAGATATCCAAATTAAGGGGAGACCAGTGGAACAGGAAGCAATTGGTCAGGTGCTATATCAAGATATTTTGGAGCCTTCCACAGGAAACCAGGATAAATGTTCATTTGTAGCTAGACAGCAAAGGAAGGAACAGGAAACTGTGGAAACTCTGATGCAGTCAATGTTGAAGAGTGATAGGCTAGTAAGTTCCCATATGATAGAGCAATGGATGGCGCAGGATGAAGTTGAAGAGAATGTGCCACAGGAAGATGCTATAGAATCTTCTATAGAATGCCCGCAGAAAATGGAAAATAAGGGATGTGCCCTCAGTTTGGAAGAAAATGAGTTAAGAGAAGAGTTGCTTGATTTAATAGACATAGACAGATATATCAAGATCAATGAAAGAAATAGAGTGCAGAAGCTTAATAAAACCCCAAAGTCAGAAGTTTGATAAAATAAATGAACACAGTAACTAGAACTGTTCATAGAGATCCATGCGATATAACACCAGTAAACAGAATATATTACTGTGCTGCTAAATTAATAACTGATAAAGTTCTATCACAGGAACACAGGGTAGCGAGGGAAAGGAAGGGGCAAAAGTGAATACCATCATGGAAATATCGAATAGAGAAAACTATAAAACAGCTAAGACAAGAAGTGTCATTGTTAGAAGATTATAGAAGAGGGAATAAAAATACGTAGAAAGAAAGATGTGATAAAAGCAATGCACAGCATTAGAACAGATCAGGATCTATTATATACTATTGTAAATAACAAACTAAAAATTTCAGCACAGGCAGAAAGACTTAGAAGATACGAAGATAAATATAAAGGAAAAGTACAAAATATGCAATTTATTGATGATCCCCAAAAATGTTATAGCGAATTGGGAAATAAAGTAAAAGGAATCAAAAGAGCACCAAAAAAAGAAGAAATAAATACATTTTAGTGAAGTATCTATGAAGATTCTGTAAAACATAACAAATATGCTAAATGGATAGAAGAAGTAAAAGAAAGAATAAGAAGTTTAAAGGTACAGGATATGAAATGGAAGGAAATTACAGCCAGAGAGATTGAAGCAAAGTTAAGAAAAGCCTTTAACTGGAAAACCCCAGGCCCAGATGCAGTACCTAACTTTTGGCTTAAAGTATTAACTTCTTTGCACGAGGATTTAGACATGAGTAAGAACTCTTTTTATGCACACCTTGAACAGACACTGCACCAGTTAACAACAGGAAAACAATGCTCTTACTTAAGAGTGAACCTGTAAGCTACCCTAAAAATTATGGACCAATAACTTGTCTTTCAATGACCATTAAACTACACACGGGAATTGACGCCGACAGATGTTTATAGCCATTTAGAAGAAAAGTCAATTATGGCAGTAGAACAAAAGGGCAATAAAAGAAAGTCATATGGAACAATGGATCATTTGTTGTTAAACAAAGTTATAGCGGAGAACTGTAAGAAGGGGAAGAATCTATATATGGCATGGATTGACTACAAAAAAGCATTTGATAGTATCCCACATTCATGGATAAAAGAGTCCCTAAAAACTATAAGATACATGTTCACTGTACACTGATTGACTACATTACAGTAACATGAAACAATGGCAGACCACTTTGCAATTAAGCCATAATAAAGGACAGATTATTATCCCAGGGATAAAAATTCAATGGGGGATATTCCAGGGTGACTCTGTCACCATTGCTATTCTGCCTTGCCATTAATCCATTAAGCTGTTTACTTAACAGATTAGGCCATGGCTACAATTTGGCTCCAGGAAAACAACAAAGTCTAATGACTCCTCATCTTCTCTTTGTAAATGATTTAAAACTGTATACCTCATCAGATGAGCAACTGAAAGCACAGCTGCAGGTTGTCAAAACTTTTTCAGATGATATTGGAATGTAATTTAGTCTTGATAAATGTGCAAAAGCAACCATTAAAAAAGGAAAACTGCAGCACCAGAAAAATATCAGTTTGGGACAAGAATGTACTATAAAAGAACTTGAGCAAGATGGAGTGTATAAATACTTGGGAACTGATGAAGGATCAGCAATAAAACATGAACAAATGCAAATAAAACTCAGTAAGGAGTACTTTAGAAGATTTAAATTAATATTGAGAACAGCATTGACATCTAGGAACAAGATCCAAGCTATAAATCAATTTGCTCTTCCTTTCCTAACTTATAGTTTTGGAATGATTGACTGGCCCCAAAAAGTGTTGGATAGATTGGATATTAAAACAAGACGGATGCTTCATGCTCACCAAATGATTTATAAAAATAGGTAGCATTGTCGCCTCACAGTAAGACATTATCCTGTTTGATTCTCAGCTAGAGCATCTTCTGTGTGGAGACATGCATGAATGGGCTTACCTTCGTTGAAGGTTGTGCATCAGGGCCAGCAACTCAGCACATAAAAATCTACTGCCAATCATTAGCGGACCGGAGTTCCACTGTGGCAACCCCTAACCGGGAAAAGCTGAAAGACACAACAAGTGTATACCAAGATTATATATTTCCCGTTCTAAAGGAGGGATGGGCCTCCTTGAAATTGATTACATATATAGATCTGCAATCGTGGGACTCCACACATATCTAATGACCTCACAAGATCCAAATGTAGTGAAAGTTTTGAAACAAGAGGAGAATAAATCTAAGATGATGTCCCTGCTTAATTTAGCAGAAGTATATCGACATCAAGCAGGAATGGAAATCAAACCAGAAGTGGATAAAAAACAGGCAGCAACTGAATGTGCCAAAAAACAAAAGAAAGAATATAAGGTGAAGGACCTGATGAGAAGGGAAGAAATGTGGAAAAAACATAAATATAGTTGCAAGTATAGAAAACTTCTGGAAGAGCCTCATGTTGATCAAGAATGAATGCAGGAATGGTTAAGGAGAGACAAATTCAAAACAAGAAATGAAAGGTTAATATTGGCAGTCCAAGATAGTGGGCTACGTACATGCTGGTTTACAAAGTCTATTGAACATGTGGGAGAAACGGACAAATTTAGATTTTGTAAAACTGAATTGGAAACAGTTACACACCTTGTTGGTTGCAATGCACTAATGGCAGAGGGACTGTATACTGAAAAGCATAACAATGTGGTGAGACTGTTACACTGGAAATTGTGCAAACATTATTGTAATGAAGTGGCTGAAAAACACTGGAAACATGAGCCACAAAGAATCATAGAAGATGATAAAGTTTATATCACTTGGGATCACCCATTACGAACAATCCAAAAGATAGATGCTAAAAAACTGGATATAGTGGTCCAAGAAAAGAAGACAAAAGTAGCACTGATCATTGAAATCGCTACACCCAGTGACTACAGTGTCATGTGTACAGAGATACACAAAGTCATAAAATACCTGGATCTGCAGCCAGAAACAAGAACCATGTGGAAGAAAGATACCCAGACAGTTCCAATAGTAGTAGGAGTAATGGGTCTTAAAAAAAGAATTTACAATCGTATTTAGATATGTTACCAAGTCATGTAATCCCATACGAATTGCAGAAGGAGTCATTACTCGGCACATTGCAGGTGCTGCAAAGAACACTTTTGGCTGACATCAATGAGTGAAACAATACTAATTTGATGAACTTTAATCATACTTTGACTTAGGAATGGGGTCCATTCCCATCATGGTATTAGAAACCCAAAAGAGTTGGAGAAATTAAAAAAGCACAAACTGTATATTTTCATCCAGGTTCCTCTTAAAGAGGGCTAGAGAGGTACTCTTCCTGACATGGAGAAGGAACCTATTTCACAGATGGGATAGTGTTTGGGACACAAATCTATCCTGCCAACAAGTTCTATTAATGTCACAGACCAGGTTAAGTCCTTGTGTGCAGGTTGTGTGAGTGGAGTTTGGCTTACGGATATGCAGCAACTCCATCAAGGCTGGGTCTGAAATGGCCTTGTTTGCCATTCACAGATCACCTCTGAACAGTCTGTATGAGACTGAGGAGTGGGACAGGGCTTTTAGCCTATCTGTATGGGATAGGTGTTTTTGAGTCCCTGGATTTGATAATTTGACCATTATCAATTTAAACATGTGTATGACATTATAAATGGAGCAAACTATGTACAGATCTCTTGTGTATCACAACATTCCACCATAATTGTGAACATGGTGCATAGGCCCATTAAGCAAAATTGTTCACTGCTTTCATGTCTATATTAGTATTTCTAAAGTAAAAGTTCACCTCCTTGCCAGCCAGTTGATCTTACATACAACAACCAATCTTCCAGGAGGGTAGTGACTAGTATCTAATAGTGTAATGGGCATAATGCCAATCTCAATAAATACATAAATGCAGCAATGAAAGGAAAACTCTTTAGATAATCAAATACTAGCTTCTGAAATTCCAACCTTTAAAAGTATGTATCCATCAAAGTTATTGCACTGGACGATAAAAGATACCCAGCTTTGTTTACCAAGGGACACTGAAGTATTGTTGGAGAGCAATTCAGGTGGCCAGAAGAGCTCCGGAGTGACACGATTCTCTACTGGCACGGAGGTATGCATTATTTCTTTAAGAAGGGAAACAGGAAGGTATTACTGCTGATTGAGTTTTCCCAGAAATCTAAGCTTAAACTAGACTACCTCCTATATCATACCAATTTTGTCAGTTACTTCTGGTATCAATGGAAGTTTTGAAAGTTAGTGATTTTAAAATGATTAACTAAGTTTACCAGTATGCATGTTTACAAACTCATATTTCCTTCATTATTTAAAAATCCAGAGACTCTCTGAAGACTTTAAGAAAGGCTGTTTTAACCTAACGAGGTGAGTCAGAAGTGAATTTGCAATCTCTGTAGTGAAATATCAAGCTGTTAGGGTATCTCATTTGAAATTTAACTTTGTGATTTAATAAATAAGCACAGTACAGGGAAAATAGCTGTCACTTTTATTTGATCTGCATAGGAAGATCCTGAGTAAAAGTAATTTTGTTGTTGTTCCATGATATAAACTTTTTAGTTTTGGCTGCCAATAAGATTTTTTGGAGAACTTGATAATTAAGTATTTTAGCGTATACTTGTGTGGGTTTGCAGGGGTCGTGATTACTGCAAAGTGCCCAATGGGCTCTTTTGATGATTATTTTGGATGCAGCAGTGTCACTTTGGAGCAGGCAACCAAATATCTGTTTAAGTGTAAACCTTAACTGCAGTTGTTTATATTTTTCCAGTGTACCTCTTATTAAGATGTTGTTTCACCTGCTTCTATATTATAGATCAGTTAGTTTTTGCTGGATTTCTGTAATTGTTTTACTTTTTTCTTCTAATTCTTGTTTCATTTTATCAATTTTAATTTTGTCGGCGTGCTACAACTTCAGTTTGGTCAATTGGGCTATTTGATTCAAAGTGCTTCCAAACCCAGATACTTGTTCTGAAAAGTTCCTAATTGCTGTTTGCAAAGGTAGAAGAACTGTTTTTAATTCATCCACATTGAATGATTGGTTCACTTGGTTTTATAGCAGATTTCAAATTCTCTTGTTGTTTTGTCACGAGTTGTCTTTTAACTAAAGTTTCTTTTTCTGGTGAAGTAATACACAATAGCTTAGATTTTGTAATTTGGGTGTCCATCCCATCTAATTTGTTAGACATTCTGATCAGCTGAGTATTTTACTGTTTCTTTATTTGCACCAAGGTAGCAGGCCCAGTCACATGAGATGAGAAGTTCCCAATTTATTTATATAACATTTTCCAGGTTTAACTCTGTTGAGTGAAGACTTTTCTATTCAGCAAGTAATTAAGTGATTTTAAACTTCCAAGAAGACCTTTTGGAATATTTTAACATTTAAGTAGTTGTAGGGAGCCACAGGGAAGTGGTACTCACTGGACATCCACCATCTTGGAATCCATACCTTGGATGTCTTATTAGTAAAGCCAGATATGGTCTGAAACCATGGCTGATAAAATGGACCAGGGGCCGAACTCAGTAGACAGCAAGGAACTTTATTGAACATATGTTTGAGAAGTTGAAAGTATATGTTCATTGCCTTGATTCAACCAGTAGTGCCCAAGTGTACACTAAGAGTAGAAGGTCGGTTAAGTAAGGAGTTGGTGGAGGAAATAGTGGCAGGGGTGATCCTGTCAGATGGAGGCAGACAGTGTGCTGTGGCACTGGCAAAGCAGTAGCAGCTTTCACACAGCTTCAACCCATAGCTAAGCAGAATAAAGCAGATACATTATATTAAAAGTGATGCTTGCAAAACCTGCACCAGCTAGCCACACTATGCATCAGACATATCCAATCTAGGTTACAATGTATGAAGAGGATGGCACATTTAATATCATTTGCACATGTGGGACAGGGAGCATGTGTGGATGCCTTTCAATAGGAATTGTGTCAATATGCAGACAGCTACAACAAAGACTGAAGTTGTGCATCTAAGCCTTGGAGGGGGCATTTATATATATTTGTTTGCCGGATAGTGCACTGATCTCAACGGACCATTTGCAGGCACAGCCCAGGTGAAAATGATCACAGAAGATATGAGCAAACATATTAACAGATGCAAGGATATGGTATAAAACTTAATATTTACAGATGCTAAAATATGCTACAACATTTAATTCAAGAAGTAGTTTACAAAAGCAAAACATAGATGGAAAAATGGAATTATCATAAAATACTTGTGTAGAACCATTGACAGTGGAATTTGTGTGTGTGATATATTATGCACAGTGGAGGTATGACTGTGTGTCTGCTAATACATGGACTCAGCAGTAGCTGCTGCACTGCTGCTAGATTACTGGACACATCCATGAGAGGCATGGCAGAGGTCTGAGCATCCATTGCATGTAACTGTCAATGACAGCTGGCTGTAGCAGAAGTTACACTTGTGTACCTTGTTTTGGCTAGATGTCTGCCTGTTCTGTGATCTTGATAGGCACTCATTATGTGATGTGCAAAATTCTTGACTGCTTTGACCCCAGGGACATAATCTGCTAATCATAGACTCAACTACAACAGATGGAGATGTAGACCTGCTAATGCTAAGTGACCACAATCTCGAATGCCCACATACATAGCAGCCACCATCTGTGGTGGCTGCAGTGGAATGGCTACATGGGCAATGCATCATGTGTAGTAGGTATGTGTAAGAGGACATGGCATGTTCCAGTAAGTTTTTTCATCTATCAAAACAATCACACATATGAGACATGCACTCCCATAGGTCATTGCCCATACCCTGCACCTTAACTCTGTCATGGCTGTAGTGGTACTAGTCTATACCTTTATAATGACTTTCAGCATATCTAGGGTAATGATCACTCACTCACAAACGTTAGTGGGAAGATAGTGACCATGTCTCTTGTGAGCACCAGTAACTACCCTCCCATGTGTACCTGCCATCCCAAGGTGGCTAGGGGCAAATATTGACACGTGTCCTTTAGGGACATCACACTTCCCTAACTGCTAATGGGGTCTGAATGGAGAGATGATAGGGTGTCCAAACTGGAGAGATGATCAGGGGTCTGAACAGAGAGATGATAAGTCAGCAAGCAAAGGAGAGTAGTATTGTTGAAATTGAATTCATCCTCAAGTCTTCATAGGTTCATAGGTTGGTACTAGGCTATCGGCCCTAGGGCCTATACAAGCCTAGACATAACAATTCCCTAGCCATTTCTTCCCACAGTATTTACTTTCCTGGACCCATGGCTAGTAGGGTGACTGACATGATACCCGGAGTGAATTTCCTATCTCCGATCCAATCATCATGGTTCCTTTTGAAGAGGGCCAAAGAGGCAGTCTGCTTGACATGTATGGGCAGTCTATTCCAGAGTCTTGGGAGTCTCTGGGTCAGGAATCTATCCCTCCAGCATGTTATGTTCATTGTGATGACAAGGTTTAGATCCCTGGAGCATGTGGCTCTGAGGGATTGGGATTTATTTAAGTGTAGCATGTCCAACAGCTCTGGGTTTGACATGACCTTGTATGTTAAGCAGAGATCACCTTTGAGTAGATGATATGTGACAGAGTATAGGTGGAGTTTTTTTAGATGGTCAGCATAGGGCATCTGCTTTAGGCCTGTGATTCTTTTAGTGAGGTATTTCTGCAGCCTTTCCAGTTGTTGCAGATGTCTTAAGAGGTACATACCAAATGGGGCATTGTATTCTATAATGGGTCTAATAAGGGATGAGTACAGTGGGATAATGACCTTCTTTTTTCTGGATGAAAAGCCCTAAGTGATGAAGTGTGCTACATAGAAGGATTTCCTGACTGTTGTTGCGATGTGGTTATCAAAGGTGAGGCCACTGTCCACCTGTGTCCCTAAGTCTCTTATCACACTTTCGGTGTTTAGTGTACTGCTACCTATGTGGTAATTCACGGGTACATGTTTTTTCCCAAAGGGGATAACTCTACATTTCTTGGCATTGAGCTTGAGCCCATGGCTCTGGCACCAATCATCTGTTTTTCTAAGGCCCTTTTGTAGAATATCCATATCATTTGGGGATTCAATAATGGCTCCCAGTTTGCAGTCATCTGCAAACTTTGTTAGCTAGAGTCCCTTAGTGTTGGCCTGTACTTCAGAGAAGTAGATGCCAAACAAGAGCAGCCCCAGGACTGAACACTGAGGTACTCCACTTGTCACTTGTCTAGAGCTGGATTTGGAGTTGGCTACTTTTACAGTGTGGGTTCTGTCAGTAAGCCAACTGGCAACCCATCGAGTGACATAGGGATTAATGCCCAGCTTAGTAAGTTTATCTATGATTCCAGAGTGGGGGATGGTGTTGAAGGCTTTGGCGTGGTCCAGATAGGCTGTGTGGACCACCTTACTCTTGTCCATGGCTCTGGAGACTGATTTGAAGAAGTCAATCAGGTTCTGGAGACAAGATCGACCCTTCACGAACTCAAACTTCGTGGGGTCTAGTGTTTCAAGGTTGCCAGTATCTTTGTTTATAAGTTCCATGATAATACGTTGCATGGCCTTGCAGATCAGGCTTGTCAGACTGATGGGGCAGTAGTTCCTGGGATCCAAGGTAGATCTCCCCTTATGGAGTGGGATAACTGTAGCTGTGCACCATTCAGTGGGCACGAAGCCTGAGGTGAGGCTGTGATTAAACATGACACTTAGGTGAGGTGCCAGTTCATTTTGTAGCTTATGTAGGACACAGCCTGGGATGTGTATCTTCACAAGATGGACCCTGTTTTTTACAAAATCTCACCAAGTTGACACTGATATATATAGAATGTATTTATATAGCATATATCATGGATATTGAATTGAGAAAATATAGTAATATTAAGATGAGTGTCACTGATAAAAAGAAAATAGAGAGAGGAACAGGACTATCATGCACTATTGCAACTGACAAACTAAAAATCTCAGCACAGTAGGTCAAAAATTAAAAAAGATAGCTGGATGTACAAGACCAAGGATAAAAAGATGCCCAATCCTGGCAGGCATACTGGTGCCAGGAATGGAAAAATGACAGTATAGAATCTTCAAAATATGGAAACATTCCTACAATGGGCCTTGGCCAATTGTAGAAGGAAGTAGCAGTCCACAAAAATCAATAGACTGGACTATTGAGGAAAAGAAGAAATTTAATTGTTATTATTATATAAAAAAAACAACAAAATTTCCACACACAAGATATAAGAGAAATGAATGGAGAAAAACAAAAAAAAACATACAAAACTGAAAACTGTCAGAATCAAAAAAAAAAAATGTGTATTAATACAAGAGATTTGTGAAAACAGTATATACACCAAGAAACTTTGATCGTATAAAAATATATATGGGATGGGAAAGAAGAGAGATTTGATGTGGTGCGATATTTATGCAAAGATGACATAATATCAAAAGAGGAATGTAGAAAAGAAGATTAATAAAAGAAGTTAAAAACAATGAAGCTATGGGAGTACCAGTAGTGAAGGATTTGGTGTAGAAGGTCGATAGGACATCTCTGAAGAGAAATATTGACATGGGAAAGAAATAGATTTAATATGGTGTAATGTGTATTACAAAAAAAGAAAAAGAGGAAAAGTAGAAAAGGAGATTAGTTATGGGGAAGTTAAAGAAATAGAAACTGAGGTTATGGAGTACCCGTGAAATGAAGGATTCATCATTCGAATCTAGGCAGCAAGGGAGGAACAGGGACTGGGAAACTGACACAGCCATAGATCATCGCAATATAACAGAAGTAAAAAGGATATATTACTGTGCAGCGAAAGATAGAGATGACAAAAGCAATGTGTAGTCATGCACTATTGCAACTGACAAAACTAAAATCTCAGCACAGGTGGAAAAAGAAAAAACACATAACTAAGATATATTTTCAACAGAACATGCTGGAGAGATAGGTTCATAACCCAGAGACTGGCATGTAAACATTGGCCCTCTTCAAGAGAAATCTTGATGAGTTGATGGGAAATATAAAATTCATCCCAGGAATCACTCCAGTAGCTTTGCTCGACAGATGCACTGGGAACGCCCAGGGCCATTAGTACACACACACCTATGAACCTGAAAACCTAAGTATGTATGAAGAGAAAACCCTCTAATTGGAAATCCCCAGGCCCAGATGCAGTACCTAACTTCTGGTTAAAAGTATTAATATCTTTGCATGAACAACAAGAAAAAAAAAAAAAAAAAAAGCCAAAATGGCTTAAAAACCATAAAATATATGTACATAAAAACGACTTAGCATTTTTCACCTTGAAAAACTCAGGCTTCATCAGAGTTGTAACCACATTAAAGACATTCAAGTTTTTAAATCTACCCTAACACAAAGAACCACCGATCAGCTAACACAAAGTCATGTTTGTTTCTCTACTTCCAATTCTAACTTGTCATTGCCACTAAGATCTTCTCAAAAGTCTACATGTGTTTTCAATACTTAGTATCCTCTATCCGAGACACATGGTCATATTGCAATAAATCATCACATTACCAGTGTTTTTTTTTAACATACTTTTAAATCATTGCCAGGCATTTTTAATATAGGATAAAATTAAGTACTTCTCTTCTTGAAAACTTTGTTCCTAACCTTAAATAACAATTTCAAGGGATATAAAACAAGAATACTATAGTTTTAAGAGTGAACCTGCAAAGGTACCCTACAAATTAGATGCCGCATATAGTTATTTAGAGAGAAAATTTATGCAATGCAATAGAACAAAAAATGATGAAGGAAAATCATATGGAACAAAAAATCATTTGTTGTTTAAGTCATAGTGGTGAACTGTAAAAAAGGAAGAATCTAAGCATGGCATGAAGATGCACCCTACAGTGATCAACTTCCTTACAGTGACCATGAAGCAATGTCAGACGACTTTGCAATATATTCCAGACTCTTCTTGCCACCCCTATTTTTTTGTCTTGTTTAACCCATTAAGCTGTCTACTTAACAGCTTAGGACCACCCCTGCTATTTTGTCTTGTGCTTAACCCATTAAGCTGTCTACTTAACAGCTTAGTCCACCTAAAAACAACAAAGTGTAAAGAGTTCTCATCTTTTCTTTGTCAATGATTTAAAACTGTGCAGCTCATCAGATGAGGAACTGAAAGCACAACTTTGTGTTGTCAAAACTTTTTCAGATGAGATAAATGTGCAAAAGCAACTTTTAAAGTGGGAAAACTGCAGCACCAAGAAAATTTCAGTTTGGAACAGAATGTGACATAAAAGAAGTTGAGCAAGAGAGTGTATATAAATATTTGGGAATTGATGAAGGATCAACAATAAATCATGAACAAATGTGAATAAAATTTAGTAAGGAATACTTTAGAAGATGTAAATTAATCCTGAAAACAGTGTTGACATCCAGGAACAAAATTCAGGCAATAAGCCAATTTGCTCTCCCTGTCCTAACTAACAGTTTTAGAGTGATTGACTGGCCCTAAAACATGTTGGCTAGATTAGACAGGAAAACAAGAAGGATGCTTCATGCTCACCAAATCATTTATAAAAATCAGTGCATACCAAGATTATATATTCCCCATTTTGAAGGTGGGATGGACCTCCTTGAAATTGATTACATGTCTACATCTGCAGTCATGGGACTGCACACATATCTGCTGACCTTAGAAGACCCAAATGTAGTGAAAGTTTTGAAACATGAGGCGAATAAATCTAAGATGACTTCTCTGCTTAATCTAACAGAATCATATCTGTGTCAAGCAGCAATGGAAATCAAACCAGAAGTAGACAAAAATCAGACAACAACTGAATGTGCCAAAAAACAAAAGAAAGAATATAAGGTGAAGGACCAGATAAGAAGGCAAGAAATGTGTAAAATGTATAAATATAGTTGCAAGTATAAAAAACTTCTGGAAGAACCTCATGCTGATCAGGGTCGAACACAGGAAAGGATATGGAGAGGCAAATTCAAACCAAGAGATGAAAGGTTAACATTGGCAGCCCAAGACAGTGGGCTATATACAAGTTGGTTTACAAAGTCCATTGAACATGTGGGAGAAACAGATAAATATAGGTTTTGGAAAACAGAATTGGAAACAGTTGCACGCCTCATTGCTGGTTGTGACATACTAGTAGGAGAAGGACTGTGTACTGAAAGGCATAATAATGTGGCAAGACCATTCCACTGGGTATTGTGCAAACATTATTGTATTGAAGTGAATGAAAAACACTGGAAAATGAAACACAAAGCATCATACAAATGATGAAGTCTACATCACATGGGATCACCCATTACCAGCAGTTCAAAAGATAGATACTAGAAAACCTGATATAGTGGTCCGTGAAAAGAAGAGAAAAGTAGCACTGATCATTGAAATTGCCACACCCAGTGACTACGGTGTCTTGTGTACAGAGAAACACAAAGTCATAAAATATCAGGATTTGCAGGCAGAAACGAGAGCGATGTGGAAGAAATATACCCAGACAGTTCCTATAGTAGTAGGAGCAATGGGTCTTATAAAAAAATAATCTACAGTCATATTTAGATATGTTACCAATACACATAGCCACATATGAATTGAAGAAAGATTCATTACTGGGCACACTGTGGGTCCTGTGAAGAGCACTTCTGGTTGACATCAAAGACTGTAACAATACTAATTTCATGAACTTTAATTGTCCTTTGACTTAGAAATGGGGTCCATTCCTGTCATGGTATTAGAAACCCAAAAGACATGGAGAAATTAAAAGAGTTATTGCCCTGAGTAAATTGTCTTCCCTGTATAGTGTGTGTCTCCTGGGTATTTGTAGGCATACAGGCTGTGTCCGTGGTTTGGACATGAACTGCAGAAGTCATGCTACCTTTGTTCAACATGTACTCAGTACTCCCTGAGTGAATCAGCCTATCGTCATCAGAAGTATCAGATCCTTCAACATCAGACAGTAGCAAATTCATAGTGGTGATGGTAGACAAAGACTCACCTATAAGCCAGACAAAACACAATAAACTGTGCATGTATGACTGTGTACCAGAAATATGCATGAAACTCAGATGCTATAATATTACAATTTGAAAACAAAACATTGAAATGTTATAACTTGTGCAAATGGTTGCTCAGGTAGAAACACTGATGTTCCTGTATAACCCAAATCAAACAGTTTCAATAACATGGCCAGTGAGTAATGGTTGAGGAGGACTTACACCTACTATACAGAAGACCTCTATGTGTTAAAAGCATCTCCAATAAATACTTTTAGTATTCAGTCAAACTCTGCATCAATATCCATCACTGCACAGTGGGACCATGTGGAAGTTTCATTGCCTATGACAGAGGTCAGAAACCCCTCTATCTCTGTGAGAGATAGGTCAACCAATGCCCCACCACACCATGATCTACCTTGTTGTGCTAGTTGGGCAGTTATTTTTTTCAGCATCATAAATAATATCAAAGGCCATGTAGTGGACCATTTCTTAAGTGTGGTCCTGTCCACTGTCACCATTAATTTTCACCACCACATCTTTCAATACACAGTCCTGGTAGGCCTTGTCAACAGCATTCTTCCCAAAGAGCTATTGGCCATAGACACAGAGTGACTGAAGTAGCGCCTCATTCTCTGCATCAGAGAAGATTGATTTTTTAGTATTTCTTTCTGCAGATTCAGCAGTATTTTTCTCCTTAGTGTCTTTTTAGGCATGTATCTATCAATATAGAAAACAGAGGTATTAACACTGTGGTGGTCAGTGGCCTAGAAAACCTCTTAGAATACTATAGCTCCCTTTGCCCATATACCACATTGCTGATGTATCTGACAGTAAACTCTGAGCATCCTGATGGCTTACCTAATATCCATCACATTTCAGTTGACTCAGTTAAGTTTATTAACTCATTACCTCTGTTATACAAATAATTACATTGCAATGCTCTCAAAGGAAAAACAATACCTCTTATTTTCCATTGTATATTTGGCTAAAGCATTTTTCAGATTGCAAGTATTTATGTCATACAAATGCCTCACTATTCTATCTTTCAGCATTTTATTCAATTTACCTACATAGAAATGTATGCAAGCATCACATGTGGCTAAATATACCACATTCATAGCTTTACAATCCACATATTGCTTAGGTTCAAACACAAAACTAAAACTGGATACTGAAAAGATGGGTCTATATTATAACAATGAACAAACACATGATCGAATGTTGTTATATCGATCCCCAAATGTTGACAATCCAAAACAGTGAACAACCAGAACAGCGATATTTTTCACCCCCCCACACCCCCCTACTTAGATATACCAACTCCGTGATCACACTACAGTGGAGGAAACGCACAACCTGGATGGCCAGTCCAGCAATTTCTTTCCCTAGGAAAATAATTTGCTGTTCCGGCCATTCGCTATTTTGCCGGTTCGACATGTTGTGTTCGCTCTAACAGCGTTCGATCATCTGATCGTTTGCTGTTCTAAAGTAGACCTGAAAGGACTGTTATATGGATTTAGTATGGCTTGCCCGACAAGAAAGACAAGCATAAGTATCTATTTTAAAATGATCTTTTAAATTCAAGGGCTTCCTATTAATATTACATAATAGTCTCCTCAAGTTTATGCTATTCTTGTATAGGAAAGTGACTGACCAACAATATCAGCTATTCTATGGCCCATTATTAAGATCTTCCAATTTTTATCATAATGTTACATAAGGGAGCTACATCATTAATAAATTTAATGTGAAACCGCCAATAATATGCTCATGAATTCTCAACTGGTGGCGTCTATTGCTTGATGAAAAAATGGTCTACCAGTAGTTTCAATGTCTCTTTTTTCTCTTTAGCCAAAGTGTGTACATCATAACCTTGTTGTAACAGTTGTTCAGTCAAAGAGTCCACTGTTGCACAAAACTTATCATACTCGGTACATAGTCTAGATGCCCTCAAAAATTGTCTTCTGACTATATTGGGATATATATGTTTAGGAAGCATACTGTCTCTAGTCAACAAATTATTTCTCCAACATTCTTTGTGATATAGAGAAGAATTAATGCCACCTTTCCCATCCACATGGAATTGCACATCCAGAAAACGTATGTTCACTTGACATGCGCACTGTAAACCTTAAAAAAGGTGTTATGGTTTCCAGGTATGAGACAAAAGCATAAAGGTCATCTGATGTCCCTGCCCATAGCATAAACACATTGTCAACAAAATGACAATAATATCTAATATTTCCAAAACTTGTAATCCTAAAAATGCTTTAGCCAAACATGCAATGGAAAATAAGGGACATCCTTTTTCTTTTAAAGCATTGCAATGCATTTATTTCAATAATAGGGGGTGATTTAATAAACCTAAATGAGTCAGCTGAAATGTGACAGATACTTAAGCCGATAAGTATCCAGGACTAAATTGTTGTTTACCTTTAAGACCTGGCTTAAAAGGTCGAAGACTGAGATCTTAACTTTCAGATGATTTTTAAACTGTGCGCTGATTGCTTGGATTTTATTTAAATGATACATTGTTTTTACTCATTTTAGATCTGTGCAAGCGTTTTTGTAACGTGTAACCACTCATCTGTTTTATTGTTTGTTTAAAGTTTTTTTTATATCCATACCGCAGTAGTAGCCATTCTGTATTTATTTCATGGTTTATTTTAGTATTGTGTATGCAGTTATGGCTTTTATTTGCTCCTTGACCATTGTTATTTTTCTTATCTTGTAGAAGTTATACAAAATGTCATACAAGCAATTAGTGTGAGACTATATCTGTTGCAGGTTACACTGCTCTATGACTTTTTTTAGTGCAGTGATTGTGTCCCTTCACCCATGCTTAAATTGTGCAAATTCAAGTGTTTAGATTTGTCGCTTATGCAAGTAAGGCCTGAAATTATTGGTGACTCTGAATCCTTCAACTTGTACATCATGGGAACTTGACAAACACTGTGCTTAATAAACTGGAGCAACATACACATGCCCCAGCACTAGTGGGCAACACTGCAAATGACAAGTACACACCAGGGCTTCAGGGGGATAATTGTAATTCCAGTAGGGAATGGAATCTCTGTCACTCTGCTGGGAGGACACACAACAAAATAACAATAAGTGTTTTTTTTTTTATATATAAGGGGTGTAAGCCCTGAAAACTTTAGGGGGCTTTATAATGCCTTAGGGCAGATAGCCTAGTATAAACCTATGAACCTATGAACCTATGGATCACTTAATGGAAATGGTGTCACTGTAATGCATGCTACTTTAATATTGTATAAACAGATAGAGGACTGACATGTTTCTCATAAAGTGCAATGTCCAATCATCATAAAATAGTGTATATATTAATCTGACTACCACCATTTGGGCAAATAAGATGATTTTCACTGTGTGGTTGTTGGCACACTCAAAAACAGGTTTGAGTCTGAAGTATCTGCCATTTTAGTCTGCAATTTATTATATTGTCAGACATGCTGAGTGTGGAAGAAGCCGTTTCTGGTTATAAACCACAAAGGTGGTGTGTGGATTAAAGGAAAATTTTCCTCCATCTCCTGCACAAGAACTATAGCCATAGCCCCCTACAAGAGGGCTATGAAGATACTCACTGAGACCAGTTGTAGTCTGGCCCAGGCAGTGACACATGTCACCAGCATCTGCAATACAGGGGAAAAGTGTTGTCCCCACTACAGTGATCTCAAAACGTGTGATCCTGGGCTGATGGGAGACTAAGGATAGAG
>NC_056737.1:548667406-548797406 GCF_019279795.1 Protopterus annectens
TGCTGCTCAAAGTTCCTTAGCGGTTACAGAAGAGATACAAGGCTGTTATCATAGGAAATGAAGAAAATGATGGGTTATATATGTAGAGTTGAGCTCATTCGAGGATTAAAATATGTATAGTAGTATATTCCAACAAAGGTACAAATTACCTCAGTGAATACATCATTTTGAAAGAATGTGGCTGGTATTATGGGCAGCAGAGGTATGTTTATCACAGCAATGGAGGGGGTTGGGGGCTGGGGCATTGCCTGCAAGATGAAGATGGCCTGATTTTAAAAGACATTCTTTTGTTGGGGTGTATTACTCTTCCTTGTAGCACTGTATTAATTATTCACAATTTTTTATGACACAGGTCCTAAATTCTATGTGAATCTCATTACACTGTAAATTAATGTCCCTTTCCCTTTCTTACTTTCAATATTAAAAGTTTAATTTCCTTATGTACTTTAAAGGACAAACCAGTGTATCCTGTTAATGTCCAAAATATAACATTTGTTTATTCAGTGGCATAGCTAGGGTGGGGCAAAGGAGGCATCCTCCCAGGTGCAAAGTATTAGGGGGTGTAATCGGGTTCTAAACTAAAGCAGAAATTTAGCACTCACTGCATGGCATACAAATTCAGCAAGTAGTTTTGCTAGACTTTGAAATTAAAGAAGAGCATAAATTAGAAAGACTGGATATGACTTACTCCTTAAATTAGGTGTGCAAGATCAGGAATGGACATTATTTTATTTTCGTTATTGATTTATTTTGCTGTTTAGGGTGGCCATGGTGGTGCAGCAGTTAGCATTGCTGCCTCACAGCAAGAGGTTCTCCAGTTCGATTCTCGGCAGGGGTGCCTTCTGTGCGGAGTCTGCATGTCCTCCCTGTGGTCGCGTGGGTTTCCTCTGGTTGATCCAATTTCCTCCCACATCCCAAAGACATGCTGTAGGTGGATTGGACACTCTAAATTGGCCCTAGGCGTGAGGGTGTGCGTGCCTTCTGTGGAAGGTTGGGTGCCGGGCTGGCAACTCGACACCGTACAACTTCACTGCCAGTCATGAGCGGGCAGGTGATCCACTGTGGCGACCCCTAACCTGGAAAAGCTGAAAGAAGAAGATTGATTTATTTTGCTGTTCAACTTAAAGTTAAGTTGGGGAACTACACTGAAGGGTGCCAGAATACCTGACTACATCTCTGCAGTTAGCTTTTTATTTTGAGTATAACAAAGCAGATCTGAATTCAAGTAGATAGAATTCTTGTCACTGCATATTTAATGAACACTTGCAAAAATGTTAGCTGAGAGCCCTGAAGAGTGCATTGTTTGAGCTTGTTCCATGAAGGAAGGCAGGTTTATTTACAGTTGTAAAGATGAATTTGGAGAGGAAATTGTAAGGGGTGTGTTACTGAGTTATGTAAATGGAGTTAAGCAATTTCTATACTTAGTGCACAATGTGGTTATTGTTCTGTCTTGATTTATTTCCTTAAGTGTTGACTAGTTCAAGTCATTGTAGCAGTCTGCAAAATTCACAAATTTTTCTCCAGCACCACATCATTTTCTGGCACACAGCCTACTTGTAGTCCAACTCTCACAGACATATGCTACTACTGGGAAAAATATAGCTTTGACTATGCGCATCATTTTAACAATGTGCTGCTTTTGTTGTTTAAAATCTTTTCCAGATTTGCCATAGCTTTCCTTCCAGAAGGCAAGCATCCTTGATTTTCATGGCTACAGTCACAGTCTGCAGAGATCTTTGAGCCCATGAAAATTGGCTGTCATTGCCTCCACACCCATCCCATCTGTTTGCAAAGAATTGATAGCATTAGATGACATATTTTTTATGTCAAGACAGAGTTTGACTTTTGCACTTTCTACTTTCACCTTCCAGCAATTCTCCAGCTTCTTCACTTTCTGTTATTAGAAAGACATCATCTCATATCTGAGGCTGTTAGTAATGCTATTGTACGTTCCTACAATTACATTAGTGACTGTGATGAAGCCTCCATTGTGACAGTATAAGAGTGCTACTTTGTACAGCAGAGTGCTGTTTGTGACATCAGTCAAGGTAGGTTGTGCTTCTAAACTAAGGACAGTCAGATTGTAAAAGGTATCTCTTTTCTGAGCTTTAACATTGATCCCCATGACGCTGTATTCATTATATATAAGCTATTTATGTACCACTGTTAGTAAAGTCTGTCTTTACTTTGAAGATAGCTCTGTTGGGGCCTATCCCACTCCTTTAACTGTTAAATGTTTTACAAAATTTAGTTTCTTGGTGTTCTGTAAAGGGCATTTTGACACATTTTGTCATAGTTACAAACAGGGTATTCATTTATTCAAATTCTTATTCTGATAGACTAGATCTGAATTCAGTCAGTTAAAATGATTGTCTCTACCACATTCTGGTATTACCTGCCCCATACTTAAAATAGTAGGTGAGGACACATTGAGACTGCATTGTAGGAGTCCAGTGCATGATTGCATGATGGAAGGCAGGTTTATTGCAATTTTCAAAATTAATATGGGCTGAATGAGTTGTATGAAGCATGCCAGTTAAAGGAAAACTCCACCTTCTATGAGAGTTTAACTCAACTCATAGGTTGCTTTTCTCTTTATAGACAAATGTTAAATACATATATAAATTAATTAATTAAATAAGCACTTTATGCACGCTATGGGGGGGCCTTGGAAAAACCTGGATTCAGCAAGAGAGCCGAGAATTAAAAAAGTTTGGGAACCACTGGTAAAGGAAAAAAATAAGGCAGTGAATAAACATGGAAAGTAAACAAGTTTACATAAAAAGAGAATAAGGAGTTAAAAAAGGAGATTTCTTTAAATTACCTAGATAAAGTATCAGGACAATTAAACATAGATTCAGCTGCAGGACCATATGGAATAGGGTATGAAAATTATAAAAATGTAGGTTCCCTATTAAGTGATCAAAGAGACTTTTCTTCGAACATGTAATAGTCGAACCCAAAACATCAAAAACACTAAACCATGAACGTCCATGTCAGCAAATTTTTTCTTAGGGAAAAAATTCAGTTGGACGTTCTCACGGTTTGCCCTTTTCCCCAATGTTGAGCGATCTTGGAGTTGGTATATTTAGTTAGGGTGGGTGTGGGGGCCACAGCCCCCCACTTGATTAAGATTGTGAAGTTTGTGTTGTTTGTCTGCGGCCTTGTGAATTTTTCCCTAGGAAAAAAATTGCGGACGTGGCTATTCACGGTTTAGTGTTTTTGATGTTTTGGGTTTGAATATTACATGTTCGAAGAAAAGTGTCTTCAATCACGTAATATAGATGCAAAATTTAAGGGAATGGCAAAGAATATGTATAAAGAATTATGTAGTGGGATACTTACATTCATATGGAAGAAGGAAGCTAGAAAACAGCTAAAAAAAATGCTGACAAACAGTACTGAATAATAATGATTACAAAATCTTTATGAAAATAATAAAAAAGAGATTTGAAACTAAAATGGAAAATATTATGCATGATAGTATATAGAGTATGAAGGGGAAGGGTTGTTAAGAATTATTAGTGATAGAAAAATTATAGATGAAATATAAACAGCTATGGAATATAGCAAAAAAAAAACCTAGTAATTACAGACAAAAAACTTACTTCTCACCAAAATTATCCAGCCAAGCAAATAACACAAACACATTTTGGAAATCCGTCTCTTCACTCCTTAATCCTAGAATCTTAAAAAAAAAAGTCCCAGACAAATAACCACAAGAAATAACTCACATATTTAACTCCCACTTCATTGATAGTATTCTAAGCCTCATAAATCACTTTCCACCTAATACCCATTCAAACCTCACAGACAATCCAAGCCCTGTAGATTCATCTCAGGCAAAGCACTATAGAACTAGCTCCTTTCCTACAGGAACCTCAAGAAATAGCCCTACAGCCTCGACTTTCTCTTTACACTTAGTACCCACCTCACTAGTGCATAAACTTTTTAAAAAACTGAAACCTTGCTCCCTATCAGCCAAAAACCTTCTTTCAGTATATCTCAAACTTGCCACAGATAAAATGGCCTATCCTGTAAGCATCCTCATTAAAAGACCCATCTCAGAATCTGATATTCTCAAAATCTGGAAAAAATCCATCATAACTCCATTGCATAAAGGTGGTAAAACAAAATAACTAACCAATTATTGGCCCATCTCTATCCTCTCCCCTTTATCCAAATTATTAGGGAAATGTATTCACATACAACTAATAAAATATCTCACTGAAAACAACCTATTTGCACCTACACAACATGGTTTTCATCTGGCACATAGTACTACCACTGCTCTACTCTCCTTCATAGACACTGTGAACAAAACTTTAGATTCTGGGCTACTGACATTAATAATCCTACCAGAGCTATACAAAGCTTTTGACACAGTGTCACTTCCTAAGTTACTACAACAACTATCAATAGTAGGATGCTCTCAACAAACCCTCAAATGTTTCTCCAATTACATAGCCGACAGACAGCAATGTGTTCGATTTCAAGGTAGCCTATCAGTATATCTAGTTAGCAGAACAGGAGTCCCTCACGGATCTATTCTTGGGCCTCTGCTTTTTAATATTTCATAAACAATCTGCATACTGTCTCCCTTCAGAGTATGTTCATCCAATATGCAGATGACTCCACCATCATTGCCTCTTCCAATAATCTCCAAAATCTCCTAAGTAAAACACAAGATGCCTCTATATCCATAGAAACCTGGTTAAATGAAGCACAACTTCTACTTAATCCCAAAAAAATCTAAGCTGTTGCTATCCTCATCTAAATCAGTCTTACAAGAATTCAAGATGTATTCACAAAACAACACAGAAATTGAAATAGTAATTCATGCCAAACTATTAGTCATTACTATAGACAACAAACTTAACTTCCAACAACATACACTCAGTACAATAAAAAAGAAACACATTTTAAAATTGACAGAGTCTATAGACAAAAACTTCACATGGATAAGCCTACCAAAAAGATACTTGCCAACAGCCTCCTTCTCCCATTCCTTTTATATGGAGCCCCATCTTCACCAACCTTCACCAGTCTTTTAAAAATAAACTCCAAGCATGCTAAAACTACTAAATTTGCAATTGGCATACCTTATTGAGAAAAGCACTGTCAAGCTCTTAAGGAATTAAACTGGCTCAGATTCTCACGCTACATTGATTCCATCCAACTAACTCTTGATAATATAATAATTTAGAAACTGGACAAGTGACCTGCCCAAAAACAATTTCTACAACCATATACCTCATCCCGTAATCTACAATCCACTAATAAATAGCTCTTAAACACATTCAAACTTAACAAAAGAGCCTTATAGAGCCTCTATTCCTACACCATTGCTAGGCTAGGGAATACCCTACCCCTAGATATCACCCTCATAGCCTCATTAAAAGCATTCAAGCTATCACTTGAAAAAATACTTACTTTTTCAACAATCAGATCTGTTCCTATGGCCAAATTATAGGCCACCATAAATTATCACATTTTGTTCTCCCTTCACACTCCCCTCTCCCATTTCATCCCACTATTTTTATCATTCTGTCTTCTTACCAACAACTTTTTCCAAATTATATATGTTCTCTCATTCTGTCTCTTGGCTTTTCATCTCCTCTTTCAATAGAACTTTTCCCATACTATATTTCCATTTCATATTATTCACATTCACTTCATCCTATATGCCCAATACTTAACTGTGCTAGCATTCCACTATTTTATTTTCCACTTTACTATTACACTACTACCTCTTTTTTCCTTCTCTCCAACTTTTACAATGTAATTTAAACTAACTACATTGTCAATAAAACTATTTTGTTGTATATATCTATCGTAAATACTCTGCTAATCTGTGCACATTGTGCCTTTTTTGTATTCTATGTATGTAGCAAATTCTGTATGTACTATTTGAACATCTGTAGCTACTATTTAACCTACCTAATTTGGATTATTAGAATTGTTTAATCTTTCATTATGTATAACTTTTATTACTGGAACTTTTCTCTCCAGGCCTCTACTGGAAATGTGTTCCTGACCAAGTAGACTTTCCAGGTCAACAAATGTCAATCAATTAATAAATCAATAAATAAATATTACGAATAGAAAAGAATAAACAAAAATCATGACAGGAAACCTTAATAAGATATTTGACACAATTGGATATGAAATCTTATGGATAATAATGAAAAAATATAAGCGAGAAAGTTAGAAAATTATTTATGTCAACATATAGCAATAATAAAGTAAAAATACCTGTAAATGACTGGTTAAGAGGTATATATGAAGAGGGGTGTACGACAGGGATGTCTAATAAATTGTATAATCTTTGCATTGGTTATGAATGTGATAGTATGTGAAATAAGTTACAAAGTTACAAATGAAGGAGATGGTGTATATAACACCTGAAGGGTTAAGCATTCCACTTGTGTTAACATATGTAGGTGACATTATAATAATTGCAAAAAACTAAATTTGGATACAAGAAGTAATACTTTCACAAATGAGTGTCTAGAGGTGATAGGGATGGCTTTAAATAAAGAGAAAAGTAAAGGTTTAAATGATGTAGTAAAGATAGTTGATATATATTTTACAACGAATGACATTTCTGTGTTACGTACAAAATTTGGGAATAAAGATTTTAATGGGAAAACAATAAAACACATAAACATGTCTTTTCTGGAGAATATAAAATAGCATACATAGCAAGTGGATTTATGTTGCCAACAGTATTTGAAAAGGAATTATTGTAGATATTTTTTTTTTCATTGTTATTGGATTCTAGATTAAACCCAGTAAGAAGATGAGTTTTTCATGCAAATAAAGAAAAGGAGGTCTAGGGTTAATTAACACAGTGATATATGCTGTTTCATTTGAATTGTACAAAGTGCTAAAGTGGAAAAATGAAAAAAAAGCTGAGAGATTAGAAGTAAAATTGTATAAATATAAGTAAGATACGTTTTAGGGGAATGTAAAAAAGAGTAAATGATAAAAAGGTATATACATATTTAAATAATATGCTACCAAGAAAACATATTTTTGTGGATAATAAACAATTGATTATATAGAAAATGATAGAAAAGTATGGTAAATAATGTAACAATAAAACATTTCTGTTTAAAACCATGGGAACATCTAACAGATGAAAAAATGAAAGCAATAAAAATAAAAAGCAAATTGTGTAATCTGAAAGTGGAATTTCAAGATTTTTTGTGGAGACTGGTAATAGATCATTTGCCAGTAAAAGGAAATATGCCATATAAAAAGAAAAGCAAAAGAATATGTTTATATTGTCAAGAAGAAGAAATTATAGAACAAGAGTTTTTGAAATGTAAAAGAATAAAAAAATGTGGAAAACTATTCAAAGAAAATTTGTTTGAAAATATAAAAGAAGCGGATAATATAAAAATGGCTATGATTAAATATGGATGTCATAAGAAGAAAAGTAAAAACTATGTTAAAAGAATAAATAAAATGTTATTTTGTGTTATATTTATTATATGGAATGAAAGAATAAATGAAATTATGTTTAATGGTAAATGGATTTTAGCAACAATATTATGCAAAATTATATCATGGTTATGGAAAAAGGGGCAGGGTATAATAGGAATGAAAACTTTATATGATTGTAAAGGAAATTATGAAAAGGTGTAAACAGAATTGTATATCTATATATTTGTGCATTTGCAAATATTTGTAAATATGTAAATATTATATAAATAAGAGTTCTTTTTATATATAAATAAAAGATCCCTACTCTTTCAAATAGGTATTGTGGGATCTTTTACATCCACTTAAACTACCATCAACTCAAACAGAAGAGGCCTTGGTTTAACTTCTCATCCAAAGAATGACACAATCAGTAGGCAGCAACCCCCTTATATTGTACTGCATTATCAGGAATTCATCTACTTGGTGTCAGAATAGAACTCACATCCTTTTGCACCAAAGGACAGTGTGCTACCTATAATACCACTAAGATGGATGTGGAGATATTGGTATTTGAATAGTGTTAAATAAAAAGAAAGATATATATATATATATATATATATATATATATATATATATATATATATATATATATATTTAGACATAAACTGCGGTGGTGGTGCTGTGGTAGCATTGTCGCCTCACAGTAAGACGCTGTCTGGTTCGATTCTCAGCTAGAGCGTCTTCTGCATGGAGACATGCGTGAATGGGCGTACCTTCATTGAAGGTTGTGCGTCAGGCCTGGCAAGCCGGTACGTAAATATCAACTGCCAATCATTAGCGAATCGGAGTTCCGCTGTGGCGACCCCTAACTGGGAAAAGCTGAAAGACACAAAAGACATACATATGGATATAGATACCAATATCAATATACATACAGACATAAAATTAGAATATTGTCTTCAATTAATTTAAATATACTTTCTAGCAAATATTACCATATCAGTTTATTGCTTGACAAAAAATTATTAATTTAACATTTTAAGGAGAAAGCCTGTAATGTAACATAAATAATTTAATAGACTAGACTTTTGTCATGCGAATGAAAATAAAAAACTTGCTACTTGATAATTAGCTTTGTAGATAAAGGAATACAAAGGAGGCAAAACAAGCTTCTCAGAAGGTACATTCCATATATAGCAAAATAATTAATGCATCTTACAATCTCATTTCTAAAACTGTAAATACTTTTTCACATTTGCTAGCATTCTCACACCAACAAATAATTTGGTCTATTATACCTGTGTCTTGCAAGTTTTTCTATTATTTAAATTGATGGATTAATCTCTTTTCATGTCATCAGATGCACATTATCTTTGAAAACATGTGATTGTTCTTCCCACAGATATCCACTTCAGTTTAAAAAAAAAAAGATTTCAGAGACTGCTTTTACTGAACAGTGTAATTTGAAAAAAAGTGTAGGAAAGCAGGTTATGTTTCTTACTCCACAGTAGGTGGACAGACGCATACACGCACACACACACACACACACACACACACACACACACACACACACACACACACACACACACACACACACACACACACACACACACAAATAGAATCACAGATCAGAGGTTTTAAGACACAGTGGTACTTCATTTCAACGAATAGAAAATTAATTTCTAACAGTTAATATATAGCAAACAAAATGTCTGCCTATTATTCACAATGTTTGCTCTAATATTACCTGTTGGAAGGGGTAGGTGAATTAAAGTGAATACAGGGCAAATTGTGCATTTATTTGTATTTATATCTATGCTTGTATATGTATCCATCTATACGAAAACAAAACAAAATATTAATTTAGTTAATTGCTTAGAAGGAAAGAGTGGGTAAGATGGCAGCCCATTGTAATTCTGAATGCTGTAATGCAATGCCAAGTCCCAGAGCTACTAAAATATAAAATCAAAAGTACAGTTTAGCAAATGGTATCAATACCTTTTTAAAAGTCAATTATTGCAGGGAATCAATGCATCTCTCACACCTCTCTCTCTCTCTCTCTCTATATATATATATATATATATATATATATATACATATACACACACACACACACACACACACACACACACACACACACACACACACACACACGTAAATATATAAACAAAGGCACATATATAAAACTATAAGGTCCAAGTCTTGAAGAAAACAGATTATTCAGAAAAACAGTGATCTCTGAATTTCTTTATTTAAGCCCACCTTTTTGCATATTCAGTCTTGCTGTTCCAGGACTTGCAGGTATAAATCTTGGAATGTACAATTTGTAATAGTTAAACATCTGAATAGACTATAGGACTCATGTTAGGAAAGCTCAAAACTGGAATATATTTTAAGACCATGGCAG
The DNA here is from genome assembly GCF_019279795.1 of Protopterus annectens. Taxonomy (NCBI): domain Eukaryota; kingdom Metazoa; phylum Chordata; order Ceratodontiformes; family Protopteridae; genus Protopterus; species Protopterus annectens. Next base: position 548,677,245 of record NC_056737.1, read on the forward strand.
AGATACTGGCAGGCACTGGAATCAACATTTATGTATCTGGAAGAAGGGATGCTGTACAAGAGTTGGTATTAAATAATGCAGAGATCAGATGAAAAAAAAAAACCTCAAGGTCAAGAATAATTCCTTGTTATGCAGGACATATGGCAGGGCTTAGAAGAAGGCTTCAAAAAGACCTGCTAAACAGAGACAAATCAGGAACTCTGTATTATGTAATCCTAGAGAGTGATGATTTGGTTGAAGTGCAACAGCTGAAATAGGTGCAGTATTTTGATGATGTCTGACAGAAGTAAGACAGTTCAGTTAAAAAGAAAGATAATCTTAAGGCAGAACTGGAACTACATGCTATCTAATAGTGGCTTAATTACATGTAAAATCAAGGTGTATCTATTGGTCCTATAATGTTCCCTGTTTTGGGGCATTATGATTGTTGGCATGCAACAAAATATGACAGCTTGGTCGCTGGTGTTCATAGAAATCATGGCTTTGTCAGTGATAGTATCAGCACTTATGCATTTTGCAGTGGAACAGTGATAGACTTATGGCTCCTTAATGAAGGCAATGAGCAAATGAGAAATTTAAGTGGATATAGGAGGTAGATTAGAAAGAGGAATTATTTTTGCTGTAGGCGGTCTTATATGGCAAGATACCTTGTACAGGATGGGGAGTATTAAAAACATGGCAAAGATGAAACAGGTAACAGACTGACAAGACAGCTGGTTTTTGTACATACAAATAAATATTGACTACAGCTACTGGGTCAGGCAATGGAACCCCACCATACTAGAGAACATATGCTGAGCTTATGGACTTTTTCACATTATGGTTGTCATTCTTACATACATCTGAGAGCTAACCACATTGGCACCAATCCAGAAAGGTTGCCTTTGGAGCTGAATCTACGGAAAGGGAAAGGCTCATTGCAAGATGTATGAGGATTGCAAAGGTGTGGGCTGATGCCTGCTCTGTTTCATTGTTGAAAACAAAATATAATGCCTGATATTCCATATATCACTGTGAAACTGAAGGGAGTAGAAGTTTAGTATTAAATTCCTGAAGACTGTTTTGAGAAGTAATTATTCAGATCTGCACATCATGATGTCATATATCACACTAAATTTGATGCTGAGGAATGAAGCCGAATAGATGTAAATAAAAATATACAGGAATGCTATGAGGACTATAATAACATAGGAACAGCATGCAGCAAGTGAACACAAGGACAACAGTATGGGTAATTATATGCATTACTACAAAGACACATTTAAGTGTTCTTTCTACCCTTTATGAGTGCACAATGAACAGAGCTGTACAAGACAGCCCTGGTATAAATTTGCATCTACCCATCCAATCACTGAGACTAACCTTACAGGTAGCCAAAGCAGTTACTTATTTGAATTGTAAGGGTAAGTTATTGCATTGACTCAGAATACATTAAGTTAGAAACTTATCCCTCCAGTCAGTCTTGTTTATGCATATCTAGAGCCACTGGTTTTGTAAAGCAATAGAAGGTCAAATAAGAGTTAGCCTTTCATGAATTGGTAACCAAAACACATACAAAAACTGAAAAATAAAAAAGGAAAATGCCGCAAGAGCAGAGAAACTAAATTTTAATGAGCGCTTTCATCAGCAAGTACACTTGACTTCATTAGATATTACACAGTAAAACATCACTTCCTTTTAAAAATGTAGTTTCTCCAGTCCTGTGGCATTTTCCTTTTTTATTTTTCAGTTTTTGTATGTGTTTTGGTTACAGGCTTAGTTCGCTATGGAGAGCGGTTCACAGTGTGAAGGAGGAACTAGTGGTTCTGTTACTTAATTGGTCCATGCCATTGGGAACCTTTCAGCCTTAATAGTGGGGCTGACACAACAACCTATCACGTTTGGAGGCAAACTCAACCCTGTTATGCTTCTACCATGAATAGAGGTGATCTTACCAGTTTAGCAAATGGAGGGTCTCAAATCTCACCTTCCTTAATCACCCTTGCACAACGCAGTCCTGAATGGAATAGCCAGGCACGGTTCAATACGAACAAGACGTCTGAGAGTGGAAGATGTAACTGTAAGCATGGTTCAAACAATTGGGTGAGCAAATCTTGCGTTATGAACCTTATGGATTGGCTGAACAAGGGTAACAAACTTTTTCAGTAATACCATACCTATTCCTTCATATGGTACGTTAGAGCAACAGCTCAGGACTTTGGAAGGTGAACTTTTTAAATAAAAAAAAAAACAAGTCGAGAACGCTTATTTGAGGGAATGCCTGTCCAGAGAACAAATTCCTAAGGGCCTATGATGCTGGCAGTTTCCCTAATGGACTTGTGGAAGGATTGGACTTGTATCAGGAATTAGTTGCCATGTTTAACTGGCACGGATGAGAATTAATGGAAGCATTGTTAAGGGATAATGACAGAATGCTTAATCAATATAAAATGACTGTTAACAGTTTAAATGAACACATTTTAAACAATTTAGCTTTTAATTCTATAGAAGCTGAATATCAAACTATTTTTGTCAATGTGGACAGACAAATTGAGAGCATGAGGGAAAAGAAAATTAAAAAAATTGGCAAGGGACAAAACCACATATGAATCTGGCATTGTGTTTTCTCTTCCAAAAGCCTTTGGTTCTAATAATGTATATTCTACAAGGACAAGAGTGCAACAAAATCCAGATAGTATGGATGATACCCCTGTTGTGTCTAATGAACATGACAAAGACATTGTCCCTTTAGGGGAACCCCCCCAGGAGATTCGAGAGGATCCACAATCAGAGGTAACAAGAAACCAATAGGACTGGAACAACATACCGAATGGTGGCCACCAGTATGGAAAGAGAACTGTATATTCGGGGAGGGGGGGCAGGGTACAGAGACGGTACCAGTGATTAAAAACATGGACATTGAACATGCAGTGTGTACTATTGTAACCAACGAACACAACGATTTTAAGATTTATAATTACAGTAGCCAAACTGGTACTGGTGAATGGGCTTCCTTATTCGAGAAAGGCATGAATATTTTACCATTAAGGAATGCTAGTATTGATAAATGCCTTTTAGACTTGAAGTTATATACTAGGAAGTTAAACCTTAACTGTCTTTTTCAACAAAATGACACTTCTACTTTCTCTGAGTACAGCAAAAGAAGTAGTACGTTCAACCCCCCCCACCACCCCACCCTATAATTCAGTTGTTTGAGAACATGTGGATGAATAACATAAGATTGCTGTTAACTAAATCAAAAATTACTACATCTAATTTAACAGAATGTAAAGTAAGGCTTTTCAGAGTATTTCATCCAATAGGTCTTTTAGAGTTATGAAGCCTGACGAAGGTGGAGGGTTGGTGGATATGGATCAACGCATGTATACTGAAAAAATCTTGGGGATTCTATATGGCGATGGTTACATGGAAATTTTTTTTAATTAGCTTAACATAGCAAATAGAAACATTAATATAATTCTGAATTATTTATTGTTTAATTACCAGATTACTGAAGATGAACTTATTTAATTCAAACACACCCTAAAGTCCCAACTATATTTGGAATCCCCAAGATTCACAGGAGCATCAGTAACCCCCTCTAAGACCTATTGTTGATCCAAAGGCATCTAAAATGACCACTTTAGCCAAATTCTTAGATTTCCATTTAAAGTCAACCCTTTCAAGCTACCAACACATAGTTAAGGACTCCTGGGCTGTCTGAAGAAAATCAAAAACGAACTATATAGTGAGAGAATGATTATGGTCACTACTGATATAAAAGATCTTTTTAGTGTTATACCACATGAGGAGGGCCTTGACTTGTTCTATGATTATTTATGTGGTCATACCAACATAAGTCATAGTAGAATTTTGACGTTTAGGACACTTATGGAGTTAGTACTTAATAACAACTTCATTATATTTGAAAATCAGTTATTTAACCAAACAACGGGTGTAGCAATGGGGGCGGCATGTGCCCCCCTGTTTGCTAATATAGTGTTAGCTCAGTGGGAATTGACCAGGTATTTACTTCAGAACTGTTCAAGTTTTGCAAGTTCTATAGCAGATTTTTAGACCACATACAAATTTTTTGGGAAGGTAGTGAAAATGAACTAAATGCATTTTTTGACTATTTGAACACCAACGCTTCTTTAATAAGGTTCACTATGGAACATAAGGATAAAATTAATTTCTTAAATATTCTTATTATTAAAGATGAAGTAACAAAAAATTTTAAAACCACTATATATAGAAAGCCCACATACTCTAACACCCTTTTACACTATGAAAGTGGACATCCAGACTTTCAAAAAAGGTCACTTGTTAAAGGTCAATGTGTCAGGTTGGCACGAATGATCAGTGATTTAGAAACAATCTATGAGGAAAGGGAAAAGTTAAGGATCATGTTACAAAAAAGGGGATACCCTAATAAATCTATAGAACTGATTTTGAAAGAGGCCACCGAAAAAAGGGCCAAAGGACATTTTTATCCACTACTAGGTACATGGGAAGTTGTCAATACAACCACCTGTATTAATGAAGTGGCTAATGTTTCAAGTAGGACACACAAATTTAATAGTGCCCTAATACTGACAAACAATCCATTTTTTATGACATCAGAAACATTTAAAAAAATAACTGGTTTGTTTTTAGAGGAGCTCAAGATATGTTAAAGAATGTGGGTGAAAATCCATGCATAGTTTATAAAAAAAGATGCCTGTTTTAAAAACTTATTGGAAAGAAATACAGAGGGGTATACATTTTATGGAAAAGGGCTGATGACAAAGTGTGGTCATTGTGCACAGTATTCTTATATCTTAGAGACAGACACTGTACACATTTCGAATTATGGTTCAATTCATTTGAATCATAAATTGAATTGCAATAGCACCTATGTAGTTTATGTTGCTTTGTGCCAGATCTGTGAATGATTCTATATAGGTAAGACCAAAAAGGCTTTTAAAGTTCGTATATATCAACATATTTATGACATAAAAAAGTTAATGTAAAAAATGCATTGGCACAGCACATTAAGGAGAACCTGGTCCATTGGTTCAAATTTATTGCTATTGATCAGGTGGCTACCAATAGTGGGGGGGGGGGTCCAAGGGAATTATTCCTTGAATTTAGAGAATGCATGTGGCAACTGAGGGTTAATGCAACTAATCCACCTGGTCAAAATGACGTTATTTCCCTCTCGAGCTATTTAAAATTAAAAGCTGAATATTACTTTTGACTGTATAGAGGTTCACCTATTTAAGTAGTCCCCTTTATTGAATAATATCATTTAGGTGATTTTATTTTTGTTTTACAAAGTAGTAGTGGTAACTTGTTTTGTCCAAATACACTAAAGGGTGTGACTGTTTGTATTTAAGTTGTGCATTATAATCAATAGGGAAACTTGCATACATATATCTATATATATATATATATATATATATATATATATATATATATATATATATATATATATATATGTATGTATATATGGGTCTATATCATGAAATCGAATGTTGTGAACACCGAATACCAGAAGGCCAAACTTGAGAATGTCGAAGCTGCGGAAACCCAAATTCTTTCCCAGGGAAAGAATTCAGTTGACCGTTTCTGTGGCTTCAGCATTTTCTGACCAGGTCAAGGTAAGTGTATGAACGGGTAGTGATAGACTTTAGGGTTAGGGCGCGGGTCAGGTAAGTGTGCGATAGTGATGGACTTTAGGGTTAGGGTGCGGGTCAGCTAAGTGTGCAATAGTGACGGACTTAAGGGTTAGGGCTGGGTTAAGTTTAGTGCATAGATAGTTGTGTATGTTAGGTTTAGTGCAGGTTTTGTAGGTGTTTGGTCTGATTGTGTTATGTATGTGCTTTTCGGAACAGCAAATTTTTTCTCCAAATTCAAACTTATGGTGTTCGACATTTTGGAAGTTCAATTTCGTGATATAGACCCATATATACATATATATATATATATATATATATATATATATATATATATATATATATATTATGTTAAACTACTCAGTTTTTCAATTAGGTTTTTGTGTCAAGGTATTTTAAAACCTTACTTGATAACTGTGATTTTAATAGGTTATGGATGTTTTAATTGTATAGTTATAGTCATGTGATGATGCCTGACTTTAAAATGAAGTGATGTTTTACTGTGTAATATCTGATGAAGTCAAGTGTACTTGCTGAGGAAAGCACTCATTAAAATTTAGTTACTCCGGTCCTGTGGCGCTTTCCTTTTTTATATTTCATGAATTGAAAAACATGACACAGGTCACTTCAGAGCAGCTTGTAGGCTACTGAGTATAAGGAGAAGCATGTCAATCACTTAGGACAGACAAAAGATTTAAGGTCATTAATGTTCTTGGTTGTACAATTTAGGGGCTTTTTCAGTTGAGCAATATGGTTGGATATGTGTATACCAAAGAGGGTGTTGAAGTTTGTGGTGGGTCTAATAAGGGAAGAGTATAGTTATTTGGTGACTTCTTTGGATCTTGAGGGTATTCCATAGGAAATTAACTAGTCCTGAAAGGAGGATTTATTGATCAAGTAAGAGAGTTGTCCACATAAGTACCTAGGTATCTTATTACTATGTCTGTATGAACAGGAGTACTATTTAAAATGTATAAGATGGGTGCAGATTTTTTGCCAAACACGACTGCATTGTACTTTTTTTGCATTTAGCTTGAGATAATTTTCAGTGCACATGATTTGTGTATACTCCTGCCCTTGTTGAATCTCTTTGGTATCTTTTCATGAGTGGATAACACTGTCCAGCTTACAGTCACTGGGAAATCTAGTCAACCACACTTTAGAGATATCGTCTTGGATGTCTACAAAATAAAAACCAATAGGACGGGGTTCCAAACTGATCCCTGTGGTTCCTCACTAGTTAAAACTTTATGTTCAGAGGTAAACAATTACTTTCACAACTGGAGATGCATTGTGAACATTGTGAAGCTAATTCACAATCCAGCAGACAGTTCAGTGGTTTTGCATTGTTTGTCTAGTTTTTCAACAATACCAGCATTAGGGATAGTGCCAAAAAAATTGGCCATATTCAGCTAATCTGAGTGCACAGAATTACTACTGTCCTCAGATTATGTAGCTTTTTTTCAAAGAAGTTTGCTAGGTTCAGGAAATGGGAACTGTCATTAACAAAAACATACTGACTGGAGTCTATATCAGTTAAATTGTCTATGGCTGCAGAATGGAGTTGTGTTATGATGCTTTCAGTGGCTTTGCATGTAAGGCTGCAGAGAATGACTCACTTTAAATTACCCAGGTCTGTAGAAGGGCTAACCTTGTGTAGGGTAATCACAATGGTTATTCTCCAGGCATCAGTCACAAACCCATAGATTATCTGAGACTGAATATTTTAAGCAGGGGCTCAGATAGTGAGCATTTAGCACTGATGAGAATGCAGCCTGGTATGTAGTCTGGTCCCAGTGAAGTGTCATTTTTCATGCTTGTCAAGGATTCTAAGACATTCCAATGTGACTACAAGGAAACTACTTATTTGGTGGTAGTGGGGGCAACAAACTGAGAAGATGGCATAAAGTTATCACTAAATGTTCTTGCTGATATATTATTTATTTAACATTTGTTTACCATGAAATTCCAAATGGAACAATCCAATTTTCAGCTGAGGCCCAGGGAGAAACACTCCAGATGCATGTCTTTGTAATGTGGGAAGAAACAAGAGCACCTGAAGGAAACCCACATGAATGCAGGAAAGACATACAGTCTCCGCACAAAAGGCACTCTAACCGGAAATTGAACCAGAGAACCTTTTGCTGTGAGGTGATAACGCAAACCGCTGCACCACTTGTGAGCCCCAAGCTATATCATTGGAGATCATAATATGTGACACTGTTATTAATGAACATAGTGCATTGTTGTTTAGCATTCCTTAATTTCCTGACATCATTGAAAAAAATTTACTTATTTTGATACCTGCAGAAAAAATAAGCACTTAAGTTCCTTGCTGACATATTCTACTTAGTTCTGGAGATACAGTGATCATGTTTCTTATAATTTTTCATAATGTCCTTCTTTTGTTATATAGTTTATTGATGTAAAAACTCCAACAGAGAGATCTGTTCTTCAATTTGACATTAATATTTGGTGGATGAATACTGGCTTTTCCATGAAGTGTTCAGTTTCTGGTCAAAGTTGGACATGAATGAAATCTCCTTCTCAGCTGATTCCATTTTGCATGGGATTGTTGAGGTTTTTGCATAGGTATTTTCCAAGCTAAACCAGGTTTGCCCAGGAAAAGTCCATAAAAGCAGTCTCATTTGTTAGTCTTAGCACAAGGCCTAATAGAAGAGAAGATGGTTGACTTGTGGTCAGCTGTATGTAGGTATTAGGACATATGATGTGGGATACTTGAGTGACCCAAGTTAGTAAGGACCAAGATAAAGATATTCAAGCCTTTAGTGGGTATTTTCACAATTTGATTCAGTGCATTGGTCCAAGAAATACTGAGCATATCCATCTCAGAGTTGTAAGCATGCCAATCAGCACCTGTATGATTTAAGTATTCTAGCAAGAAGGTATTAGTTTGATATTTAACCCTTGAGGGTGTTAAGTAATTTTCATGATCTTTTGGGGACATTAGTCAGGATCTGTAGCTAGCAATGAAAGAATAGTTTACTTTGTAAAGGCTGATTTGGATCCCCAAGTGATGCATACATTGGGTCATGGGTAATTTGATGTGAGGTGATGGTGTTTCTGACAAATACAGATGCTTCTGCCATAGATAATCAAGGGCCTGAAGCTGCCGTAAGAGTGAAACCATAGCATAGAGGGAGTGCTGCCATTGTACTGAAACCACATCTTGGTAACTACACAAATATGAATATGTTTGAAGTACAAGAGGGCTTCTTGATTTTTCTATTTAGAATCCTATCACTTAGTATTGCCACCATGATGATGATGATGATGTTTAAATTTGAGTTTTAATTTGTATGCTGAAATATCTAGCAGGGGACTCTGCCTGGAAAAAAGCCCTATAGGGACAGCAAATGCTTTAGCTAGTATGCAAAAGCCCTGGGTTAGAGGTATAAACCATCTTGGTGAAACTTATTTAACATCTCAACCCAAGCTTGCACATACCATATGCTCTTAGACTGTCACAACTACTTCCAAATTGTTAAAGCCACTTATCTTGTCTTGTGTTATGAATCATTCTTTGTGAAGGCAAAATACTACTCAAGACCAGTGTCTTACATGTCTCTAACTAATGCTTAGTAAGTTCAGTTGTATCTCTCTGCGTCTATCCCTTGCTGAAGACTCTCAGGTCATTCATTTTCAAATTGCCCACCTGTAGATTGTACTCATATTGGCTTTGTTTAAGAAACATTAGAGCCCTTGGGACATCATGAGTCCTGGCACCATACAAACAACTTACACTCACCCTGTTCACATCCAGTCTGAGTGTGGAGTCTGCATGCCTAACTATAGAATCACATATGAATAAGATATTTCTCTGTAGAAGCAGAGTTAGTAGGCCCTATTGGCTTAGTCCTGCTTTCCTTATGACTATTGATTGATCTATTAAATGGAAAATTAACAGCATGAGTTTGAAGAGCTGCTCAAGCACTTGTCAGTGCAGGCAGGAACGAAGGATGGGTTTGCTAATTTTGAAGTGGCAGGCAGGGAAGATGTACATGCTTGGGACACACTTACACCATTTTGATTGGTGGACACTGGGGAAACAACCAGGTGGTGCTCCTTGTTTGAGGATAGAGCAGTATTGTTGGTGTCAACCACTTGCAAAAATGATAGGGTCTTCAGTGTGAATGTCCAGTGAATGCATTTTCAAGTGTATACAAGGGGTGGGATTTAGGAAAAAAATCTTTATCAACAGTTATAATGCTGACCCAGATGTTCTGATCTCCTTACTAGTCAGAACATGGGTCAGAGTTGTTCCACGATTGGCAAAGTGAAGAGCACTAGAAGTAATGGACAAGGCCAGGCCTTGGGAGTAGTTGATTGCCACCAGAGAACAACCCAAAATAAAAAAAAACTGCAAGTTAAAAAGTCATTTTTTAGCACTTGGTGAATAAGTCATATGTCATTACAGGGTGAAGGGCGTAGAACATCAGTTATTTCAGTGGAATGTATTACATCTCCATGGCTGATTGATCATTGGGGGTGGATGGTCATCAGGAAGAAAGGGGAAAGGAAATATGCAAAAAATATCCACATGGGAGAAAAGGCCAAAAGAAGGATGTTGAGAACAAAGCCTAGCCAGATGGCAAATATACCATAAAAGATACACTTCTGAAGGCAGTTTGGAAGGAGGCTTGAAGGGCAAACATTGGGGATACAACCTGAAAGGATAGTTAGATGATTCCAAAGGAACTGGTTTGGTAAATTTGGCATTAAATGAAATGTTTCTGAAAATTTTGTAAGACGGATGACTAAATGTTTTTCTACAAAAATTTTAAGATGTAATTAAAAAAATAGTATAAGTGAATTAGTGTCTTTTTTTAAAACAGAGAGAGGAAAAGCTACCAACAATAGACACTAATGTAGAAAATTCACAACCTTGGCAACTCTTATTTTCTTCCAAATTAAAAAAGTCCGTATTGCACGCCTCTTATGACCACACATATCATGACTAGTGTGTTCTTGTTTCTTAAGGTCCTTGAGGCCTGGCCAGATTCTGGCTGATAGAAAGAGAGTATGATTATGTTACAAGAATACCCTCCAGATTTAAGCTTTTGTACCTACCACTTTTAGTAAATGTATGGACAAATTTCCAGCTCCTTCACTATCTAAAATTGGAGAAAGCATCAGCAGACAAAAAGGGGAAGGTTAGGATCACAGGGTGGGAGCATGTAGGTGCAATAATTACTGGGGATAATGAATTTGAGGAAAAACAGGAAATTAACAACTTAGGAGATCACAGGTTGATAGAGCACTAGGATAATCACTGAATGAGCCCACGGGATATGGGAACATGACTGTGAGTGGCCAGAATATGGGGTCATCCTTCAGGAAGATAATTGTGCATAATGGTTCATAATCTATCAAGATAAGGCTAGCATTCTGGCCAGAAGTAAAAGGTATAACAACAGCAAGAAGGATAAGACCTAAAGGAGACTGATCTATTAAACTTAGAAGGGAGGAAAGGCTGAAAGAAGTCCATCTCGATGGCTATGGGCCATATACATAATGGGGAGAACATGGGACAACAATGTAAAAAAAAATTCAATTCTATTGAAAATGTACAGGTTTAATATGGATGACCAGAAATGTTGCTTGGAACTGTGTTAGAGAAACAATGACATGTTAACTCATACACACTAAAATGTGAGCCAGTATTTTATTTGATAGAGGGTTTGATGTTGTCAGTACTGTGTGCTCACTTAATGCCTAAGATAAATAATTTTGTTAACTCAAATGTCAGTTGTTAAAGTATTCTTCCTTTTACAATTTCTCCTTGCATATTGTGACCATATAAAGATAACAGTACACCTATAACTATTATTTATTAAAATGTTCTGTTATTTTCCTAAATCAAATTTCAGTTTATATTATCCTGATTTGGTGCTGCCATATCATTTCCATTTTTGCATTAAGTGATGACTCTAGCAGTCTATTATTGTCTGTGTCGTAGCTGGGAAAAATCAAGTCTTTTTATTGCATATGTAAGATATACATTTCTAATGTAAACCATGTATTAAAAATAATATACCTGAGCAAAAGTTAAACCATTTAAGACATATAATTGCAAAATTTAACAAGTCAATCAAATTACATACCATGCTACAAAAACAAGTAACACCACATTTAAGACTCATATCACACTTTTATATTAACTAAATAAAGAGCAGGCAGTTGGATTTGTGGGCACGCTATGTACTCTGAATTAGATATGGTATAAAGGAAGTCTCATCAAATGTACCAAAACTATTCATAAGCAGAATCCCCCCCCCGCCACCCCAATAAATGCTTAGTGCACCAAGGCACAAAATGAAATTGGCACTGAGCAGTAGTTAAGTAAAGAATTTAATTCAGTATTGAAATGAATGCCTTTTAGTAGACATGATGCTTCATTTAAAATGGTGTAGAATTCTCAGCCTGGAAGATGTCACTATATCTGTAAGAATTCACAGCATTACAGACTGCGTGTCAAGTATTAGGAATAGCACATTTGGTCACAAAATACTATTTTTATGCCCTCCTTTTAGACAATTGTCTCTAGGGGAGTGATAATTACTGTCAATGACACAAAGTATATTTAACTGTATACTAACGAACAGTGACTACAGATTACATGAAATACAAGAAAATACATGAGAAAATAAAAACAGAAATAGTCCATGTTTCTTATCCTACTTCAAAATGGTGTACAAGCATACGTGTGTGTGTGTGTGTGTGTGTGTGTGTGTGTGTGTGTGTGTGTGTGTGTGTGTGTGTGTGTGTGTGTGTGTGTGTGAGTATGTATGTGTTTTTCCAAGGGTACAAACATATATTTGATTGATGTGTACTAAGGATATAGCACTTTAAACTGTGAGTAATCAGTCAAAGACCATTATTTTTTTTTCCAAATCATCACATGGGCATTTTACCTGTCTGAAAATTCCTTCTCGCACCTTTATGCAAGGTATACACCTCTAAATCCGTAACTTATCTACTTATAAGGTTATCAAACCTTCAGAATAACTAGAAACTCTTCCATTGGAAGCAAGTTTCATGAGATATGAGTGACTGAATGCATTTCCTAACCAACTCATTTTCCTAACATTCTCATGCTATCAAAGTTCTGTCTCTCTAAATCTCTTCTTACCTCTCACTTCTTATAGGTTCATAGGTTTTCAGTAGGCTAACGACCACGAGGGCCTTTTTAAGCCTAGACATGTATCCCAAATCTCTGGCAAGTTCTGGGACCCTTGAAAAGTGTATGCAGGGGCTTGGGTGATGAAACATTTACAAGCAGGGGCCTGAGAGATGAACCACGTACAGGTTGCCTGTGCCCATTAGAGACATAGGTGACAAGCCTGAGAAGAATTTACTGTTCCCAATCCAATTGTCCAAGTTACACTTGAATTGGGTTAGAGAGGGACTCTGCTTCACATGGATGGGGAGCCTGTTCAAGAGATGAGGTAGTCTTAGGGTTACATGCCTGTCTGTCCAGCAAGTCCTGTTTATATAACAGGCAAGGGTTAAGTCTTTAGAATGGGTAATTCTGGTGCTGTTTGTTTTGTGGATATGCAGGAAGTCTATCAAAATGGGGTATGACAATGTCCTGCATGGCAGGAATAGATCTCCCCTCAACAGCATGTAGAAGACAGAATACAGGTATAGAGCCATGAGGCAGTCTGCAAGGGACATTTTACTTACACTCTGTATTCTTTTAGTAAGGAACCTCTGTGGACATTCCAATTGTTGGATATGCCTAGTTAGATACATACCAAAGGGGGCATAGTACTCAGTGATATGTCTGATGAATGGTGAATAGAATGGAACAATAACTTCCTTGGATCTAGATGCCATACCTTTGTTTATAAGTTGCAGAACACAGAATGATTTCCTCACTACTGTTGCTACTTGATGGTTGTGTTGGTCAAAGGCTAGATTACTGCCTATATGTGTCCCTATGTCCATGACTACTGGGTCACCTCTTAGGGGTGTATTGTCAATATGGTAGTCATCAGGGGTGGATGACTTCCTGAAGAATACTATGATGCATTTCTTGACAATTAGTTTTAGTCCATGGATCTGACACCAATTGTGTGTCTGTGTCAGTCCTTCCTGAAGAATATTTGTGTCACAGTGGGATTTAATGACAGTTCATAATTTCCAATCATCTGAAATGTTAGTTAGCCAGAGAACATTGACACTGGCCTTGACTTCAGAGAAATAAATGTCAAAAAGGACCAGTCCAAGGACAGAAGCATGAAGGACTCCACTTGTGACTGGCCTCTTTGTAGAGATAGACTCCCCAGTTCTAACTTGCTGCTTCCTGGGTTCTGTCTGTGTGCCAGTTGGCTATCCATTGGGTGACATACAGATTTGTACCTAACGTCTTGAGTTTGTCAACAATGCCTGAGTGGAGTATTGCGTCAAATGCCTTGGCCAGGTCAAGGTAGGCAGTATGAACCATTTTGCCCTCTTCCATCGCTTTGATGACCTTCTCAACGAAGTCCACCAGGTTAATCAGGCATGACCTGCACATGATGAAACCAAACTGGGTTGGGTCCAGTGTCTGGAGGTTTACTATATCATTATTGATCATTTCCATGACAATTCTTTCCATGACTTTGCATATAAGACTCGTGCGACTTATGCGTCTGTAGATGGCGCACCTTCAAGCAGAGGTATGACTGTTGCTGTTTTCCATGCATTAAGTACAAAGCCTGTTTGGAGGCTACAGTTAAATAGCAATTTCAGAGGGCCTTGTAGTTCATATTTCAATGTTATTTAGTATGCATTCTTAGATATTGTCTGGGCCCATTGATGCTGTGTTCTTGGGCTTAGGCAGAGCATTAAGTATCTATTCCCTAGTGATAGCGGGGGGGGGTTATATTTGATGGTATTTACTGAGGGAACGTTGAGGGGAGAGAGGGGTAAAGTTGGAGCTGAATTTGTCAGACATTAGGTTCACTATATCTTCTGGCTCAGTATAGGTGGCTTCATTTACAATTATCTCTGCCCACAATTGTGTATTGCCTTTGAGGTTGTGGACATAGCTAAAGAGCCTTGTGGTTGTCCTTGGATTGAAAGGCCAAATTTACCTCATATTTGGCTTTGGCAGACTTTATTTGTTCTTTGAGTTGTTTGTTTAGTTTGATGAGAGTGTTTTTATCCTGTTGGGTGCTGTACTTCATAATTTTGCCATGACTTTCTTCCTTCTGTTATACAGCCTATTGATTTGGTGATTCCAGCTGTATGGCTTGTTTTTTGACTTAGTTGTACTTCTTCCTGGTGGGTACAGGTGCATCTATGCAGCTATTAACATGCTTGTATTGGATTTCTGTGAACAGATCTTCATAGACAGCAGTTTTTTCAGGGTTTATGAGGAATTGAAATTTTGCCAGATTATCACTTAAAAGCAGGAAGTTTGCCTTAGAGTAGTTCCTGAATATTCCAGGGTTAGCTGGAAGTCCAGGTTTTATTTTTACTTCAAGGAGAATATTTTGTGGTCTGACCTTACAGAGAAGACATTACACTCGGGGGTGTGCAGCACTCTCCCATATTAGTGAAGACCAGATCCACTATGGTTGTACCCCCGGCTGGTGTATTGATAATCTGGTCCAGGCAGTTTGTGTTTACAAAATCCAGGAATCTCTGTGCCTGTACATTTGCTGTCATATAGAATTTCCTGTTAATGATGGGATAATTAAAGGCATCTATGAATACGGTATTTGTTTGGGTGGTGAGTGTTTCCAATAAGTTTAATTACATGGTATGGGTTTTCTGGGTCATAGATGGTCTCGATAGCTTGCAAGGAAGAGGTATTGGATTTTGTCTACAGTGATTTGAACATGGAGTAGCTCAAGTGCACTGTCCTGTTTGAGCAGCCTTGTGGTATATTTATTTTTGATGTAAATCGAGACACCTCCACCTTTAGTCACTCTCTGTGTAGTACCTGGTCTAAATGTGTTAAAGGCATTATAACCTTGCACTGTCAGTGTGCTCTCTGTGACTTTAAGCAATGTCTCAGTGACCGCACAAATGTCAGCATTCTCTAGGGTAATGAGAGTTTCTAGGGAGTGGAGTTTTTTGTTTAGACTCCTATCATTGAACACTAATACCTTTAGATTTTTTTAGATTTTCTTGGTTTGGTTTGCTAGGTTGGAAGTACTTTCAGTTTAGCTTTGCCTAAAACAGGCACCATGGGGAGGGCAATGTTTTAACTAATATTTGAAAGCCTAGAGAGGAGAGGTGCAGATCATCCCTGGCAAAGCAGTGTGGTCTGTTGACCATATTTTTCCATGCTGACAAATATTGCACCCACTTAGAATGACAACAGAAACTAAGCCAATTAATAAAGTCAGTCATCTTTTGTTCATATTGTGGCTCATCCTTGGAGAAGGTAAAATGCTAATTAATGCTAGGCTCATACCAACCTGGAACATATATTCTGAGAACTTCATGATGTCTCTCTTCATATAGTCTAGGGTGGTACTTCTCAGATTGTTTACATCCACATGGACTATGCCTGAGTCATACTGGTACTTGTGGTCCAATGACCTGCGTGCATGGATAATGTGGTGGGTCCTAGCCCCTGATAAGCAACTGACTGTGATGTTATCTTTACTCAATCTGGTTAGAGGAACATAGTGTGTCTCACAATGGAGACTCCATTGACCTGAATGTTGGATTTTTGGTGGCTTGCCTTATGGGCTTAGAATTAGAGGGTCCATGAGATGTGGCTTTATGTGCTGATGTGGGTGTTGTTTTGAAACAGTGCATTCAGGGCTGCTGAGGGTATTTGTTATGTGTAATTCATCTAGAAGGTTGTTGAGGTTTAGGAAAGTTACGTTTAACTTTCTTTATGTCTGCTTAAATTGTGATGGATACAGCATGTGTACTGCTTGTAGATCAGTGTGTATGATATCCCTTTAAGAAGCTTTCCAGTGAGTTAGCACATGCATATAAGTACTGAGCATGTGCAAGCAAGTGTGCGAGCATGCAAGTATGTAGTCAGTCAGTTAGTTAGAAAGTTTATTTAAATTAAATGTTCCTACCATTCATCCTGATGTATTTGTAACCAATAAACTACTTAAATGAACACCCAAGCCTCAACATCTGCTTAATGCACATAAGAAGAGTGATATGATGTCAGAATGGGATCCAGAATTACAGCCATGAGGCAAACAGTTAAAGCTGAGGAATATACAGGAGTGGATCATCCCTACTGCTCAAACAACTCACAAGACAGGTCAGAAACAAATTCCAGGTACTGAAACTTGCTTAAATGATTGCTTTTACTGCAAATATAAAACAAAGCACTAAGAGCACTGAAAATTAATTTCTTATCAAACAAAATGTCTGAAACTGTGACATGTTGACAAAAATATTTGAAATAATTACGAAAATGTTTGAAACACTATCCGAATTGCATAAAATGTACAAAATAGGGAAAACGACTGCATTTTTCTGCTATGTGCTACTTTTTTTGTATTAACTAAAGCTATTCAATATATCCAGTGTGCAAAGTGTTTGCAAGTGTGTGCAGTATTACAGTGTAGTTATTTTGCAAAGTACAGTCATTTCAAAGCATATTTCACAAAGTACAGTTGTTTCAAAGTATATTTCGCAGAGTACAGTATTTCAAAGAATTTATTGTGCATTTGAACACTATTATAAGGACCTGGTGTGTGTGAATGTTTGTACATAATTACAAGGGCCATTTTTCATTGCATTTTACTATAATCTGTGGGCATGGCAGAAGCATTTTGCAGACCCGCACCACTTGTGTTTGATAACAACATTGCAGAAAACTGGAGAGTGTTTGAGCAGGAATAAGAGATTTTCATACAAGCTGCTTTTTCTGACAAAGATGCATGTACAAAAGCATTTATTCTGCTTAACTTAGCTGTTTCAAAGGCCATTGAAAGTGTGTTCGTTTCTGTATGCACCTGCTGTGTTTGCAGGGGAGGGGGAAAACTGCCATATTGTGGTGTTGGCTGAAACAAGGGAAGACCCCGAGTGCTTAAAATGTAAATTTAGAGAAATGTGCAACCCTCAAACAAATATTACAATGGAAAGGCACTTAATTTTCACATGGGATCAAAAGCCTGGTGAAACTTTTGCAGCATATATAACTGATTTGAGAAATATGGCTAAAACATGCAGATTTGATAATCTGAGAGATGAGTTGATAAAGGACAGGCTTGTGTGTGGTATTAATAATGGCACAGTGAGAAAGATTTTGCTTCAAGCAAGTGATTTAACTTTAAATATGGCCATTGAGATTTCTCAGATATGCAAGCTTACGGAGAGGTACACAAGTATGCTTACAAATGAGAATAGCAAAGCTCATGTTAATAATATGCAGCATGTGGTTAAACGAAACAGGCCCAAGCACATGGCAGCTACTGCACATCCTGTAACAGTCCCTGTGAAACCCTGAGTCTTTCCAGCAAATTCCAGAGCATGATCTGTGAAGCAGACATGCTCAGTGAAACATAAGGGTGACTCAGCAAAGTCAAAACATGAGCCCCCACCCAGTTTCATAGTTAACTGACTTAATTCTGGCAGAAATCATGTCTACAAAAGAGAAAAGTGCTTAACATTTGGTCAGCAGTGTCATTCTTGCAATAAGTGAAATAATTTCAAAAGATTTTATAAATCAAACAAGCCACAATCTTTTATTAAAAAAGAGAATTCTAAGAGGCAAGTTGATCAATTAGAAAGTTGCAATCCTACTTTTTATGTTGATGGTGTGTCTGTGCTTGGTGAAACAGTATATCTGTGGACAAAGAATGAGATCTTTTATATACCGTTTGGATTAATGGAAGTTATGTAAAGCTCAAAGTAGGTACTGGCTCAAAGTGCAATGGTATGTCATTAGAAACATCTGCTCGAATAAAAGCTACAGAGCAACTTGATTTGACAAAGTGCGTGAAGCTTGCTGCTTATCGTGGTGAAGAGACTCAAACGGAAGGCTTAGTAGTGCTTTTATGTTACTCTGCTGGGAACAGCTATGACTTGCAATTTTTCTTAGTCAATAGACATATGCAGTCATTACTAGGCCTCAGAGATAGTTTGAAAATGGAACTACTTTCACTAAATAAAGAAATCCACTATGTAAACCTGAATGACAACAGTTCAGATTTCACCCAAACTATTTTTTCTGAGTATGCTGATATGTTTGCAGACAAACTAGGCAAACTACCAGTTGTGTACTCTTTGAAGATAGACTGAAGAGGTCAGCAATTAGACAAGCACAGAAATTTCCAGTAGCTATGCAGAATAGAGGCAAAGTGGAGCTAGACAAAATGGTGCAACTAGGAGTAATTTGTTCAGTAGAAGAACCTACTGAATGGGTATCTTCCATGGTAGTAGCCCATAAGAAAAACTCAGATGATATTAGAATATGTATTGATCCAACAGTTCTGAACAAAGCATTAAAAGACCTCATCATCCAATGCGCACAATGTACACAGTCAAAGAGGTTGATGCTTCATGACAAACATCACTGTTTTTTTCTGTCTTAGATGCAAAGAGTTCATTTTGGAAAATTTTGCTTGACTGAAAATCTTCATTGTTAACCACATTCAATATGCCATTTGGAAGATACAGATTTTTGGGAATGCCATTTGGTATAAATTCTGCCAGTGAAGTCTTTCAGCATGTGATGGAGCAATTTTTTTCTGGCTATCTGCCTGTTATTATCTTAGATGATATTCTACTAGGAGACAATACTGAAGTCGAACATGACAAAACCCTCAAGAAAGTCTTGTAAAGAGCACATGCAGTGAATCTTAAGCTGAATCCCCGGAAGTGCAAGTTCAGGCTAGGAGAAGTTAACTTATGTTGGTCACTTGTTTATCAGTTCAGGCTTATGATCAGATCCTTCCAAGCAAACAGCAAGTCTTGGGATGCCAGCTTCAGACAATGTTCAAGCCCTACAACATTTTTTGGCATGGTCAACTATTTAAGCAAGTTCATTCCAGATTATTTTAAGTCAGATTTCAGCACTGCTAAGAGAGCTGACATGCAAAGATGTAATTTGGTCATGGTCTGAACAGCACCAATGTGTAGTTGATATCCTGAAACAGAAAACTGCCAACCCACCAACTTTTATTTACTATGATGTTCACAAACCAGTTACTCTTTCCTGTGATGCTTCTTAGGTTGGTTTAGGTACAGTCATTCTTTAAGAGGGTAGACCAGTAGCCTTTCCATCGAGAACTCTTACCCAGACCGACATGCAATATGTCCAGATTGAGAAAGAACTTTTGACCAATGTGTTTTCGTGTTCAGAGATCCATGATTATATTTATGGCCTACCTATCCAGACTGAAGCTGACCACCAACCTCTAGTTACTATTTTGAGAAAGCCTATGCATACAGCTCCAGCTAGACTGCATTCTATGATGCTCAAATTGCAAAAGTAAAATTTCACTCTTGTTTATACAAAAGGCAAACTTCTTTATCTTGCTGAGATCTTATCCAGATCACCCAGAAAAAAACACAGAACAACATAACACCTGCAACACATAGACCTCACAGTCAGAGTGTCAAACAGTCACAGCCCTTAAGGCCAAACACAATGCCAGACACACTAGTCATTGGTGACTCCATAGTCAGACACACTGACGTCCCGCTCACCAGACTGAGTAAGGAGAAGGTCACAGTAAGCTGCCTGTCGGGCGCTAGAATCCGCCACATAACGCAAGCACTCAGGTCTCTCAACAGCAGGTACAAATATGACTCAGTCATTGTCCACGCTGGTGTAAACGACCTGAGACGTACCTCCTTGGACTACATGAAAAGAGACATTGAGGAGCTCTCTGATTATGTAGCCCAGGCAGGTATGACCCTGACCTTGAGCAGTATCCTACCTTCACCAAGAATGATGCCACAATACAGAGATAAGATGATCAGCTTTAACAATTGGCTTAAACACTGGTGTCATTCAAAGGGGATCCAGTGTCTGTCTGCCTGGGATGACATGCTGGACAAGCCACGCTGCTGCAAGGGACGGCTTGCACCTGTCACCCTGGGATTCGGATATTGGCAAAGGCCCTTGCCACCCCATAGTGCCTTTTTAGGCAAGGCTCAAATTCTAAACCTACCACCCTAAAACACAAAAAGGAAAAAACTAAGGGTAATGCTGCTCAATGCCAGAAGTCTAAATCTCAAAATGCACGCTCGAGGCCCTTCTCAGTATGGAGAACATCGATGTCTGTGCTGTGACAGAAACCTGGTTCAAGGCTCCTGAGAGCACCCCAGCACTATCAGGTTTTACCTCATATCATGCGTTCCGCCCCAAAATCCGGACAATACCAAGAAAGGAGGGGTATCCATATTCATCAAGGACACCCACACCTCAAGACTGGTGGCAACGCACGATGCATCGGAGACCATCCAGGTGCAATTAACCATAGGCAAGACTGCTCTGCAAATTGTAGCATGTTACAGGCCACCCTCACAAACTCAGGAACCTCACATGGCCTTCCTGAAAACACTAGAGGATAAATGTATCACCAAACACCATCATACTAGGTGACTTCAATTACCCTAATATAGACTGGGAACACTACTCAAGCCCAAACACCCTAGCCCAAAAGTTCCTGGAATTCATAAACTCAAATGCCATGGAACAACTAGTCACCATCCCCACAAGAGGAGATAACATACTTGATCTCATCATCACGAACATGGGAGCACAATGTTCAACACCGGAAGTATACCCCTCACTGGTGAGATCAGATCACAAACTAATCTCGCTAGAGGTCCTCATCCCACCCCACCTGAAATAAAAAAGACCACAGTAAAGAACTTCTCAAAAGCCGACTTCACACTTCTAAAGACTAGTGTGGTCTCCTTTAAGGCCCCGAGCGGCGGAAAACAGTACTCAAGCCGCTGAATCACTTACAAATGCCTTCTACCAGCACCTGCAGGACTGCATGGATAAGGCAATCCCAAGCAAAACAAAGACTCTTTGTACCAAAGGCAAGCGTCCAGTCTGGTGGACCCCAGCCATAAACAAACTCTACAACAAAAGGAGGAAGCTACTACAAGATAGAGCAAAATCCTTAAAAGGTAAGACACTCTTGATCACTATAAGTAAAAACTAAGAGCTCTCATAAAATCATCCAAAGCAAATTTCGAGAGAAAAATAGCTAAAGACTCAAAAGACAATCATAAGGCCTTCTTTAGCTATGTTAGAAACCTGGGAGGAAACTCCCAGATATGCTCAGAACTAGTTCAAAATGATGTGAAGATTACTGATCCTACAGACATTGCCAACATACTGGCTGACAGGTTCAGTGCAAACTCCCCCCCCCAAAAGGACACATATCTATACCAAGCGATTGCAGACCCCCAAACATCTCCAGCGCCCAAGTGAGAACTGCTCTATCCAAAGCAAAAAACACAGCATCCATGGGACCTGATGGTGTCCCCGGCTGTGTGCTCCACGAACTCAATGAGGAATTAAACCCACAGCTAGGACAGCTGTTTAATCAAAGTCTTACCTCTGGATACGTACCCAGAGAGTGGCGCACTGCAACTGTGGTCCCACTTCACAAAGGCGGTGCCTCCACCGACCCTGGAAATTACCGGCCCATTAGCTTGACAAGCCTTATCTGCAAAGCCATGGAGAGGATCATAATGGACCTCATAAATAAAGACATAGGGAATTTGCAGACTTTGGATCCAACCCAGTTTGGCTTTGTCAAAGGCAGATCATGCCTTTTAAACTTGGTTGACTTTTGAAACAGTCACCAAAGCCATTGATGAGGGAAAGGCAGTCCATACAGCCTACCTCGATATGGCTAAGGCCTTCGATACAATACCCCACTCGGGTATCATTGAAAAACTCATCAGCTTAAATGTTAACCCATACATCACAAGATGGGTTGCAAACTGGCTGAGTGACAGAACCCACAGGGTCAGAGTTGCTGGCGCCATGTCAGACTCAAAGCCTGTCACAAGTGGTGTCCCACAGGGCTCAGTCCTGGGCCCACTCTTGTTTGGCATCTACTTTTCTGAAGTACAAGCAAACACAGGAGGGTTATGGCTGACAAAGTTTGCAGATGACTGCAAACTGGGCCATAGTAGAAAACACATCTGACACAGATATCCTTCAGAAGGGTCTCACAGAAGCGGATAACTGGTGTCAGAGCCACGCCTAAAGTTAAATGCCAAAATGCATAGTCATACCCTTCGGGAAAAACAAGGTTACCCCTAGCTACCAAATAGGTGGCAATCCACTGAGCACAGAAGAAGTTATCAGGGACCTGGGAACCCAGGTTGATAGTAGTCTGTCATTCGACACCCATGTAGCTAAAGTAGTTAGGAAGACCTTTTACATTGCCCACCTTATCATGAAGGGATTCTCATCTAGATCAAGGGAGGTCATAGTCTCCCTTTACTCATCACTCATCAGACCAATGATTGAGTACAATGCCCCATTTGGAATGTATCTGACCCGACACTTGCAGCAGCTGGAGAGGCCACAAAAGTTCCTCACCAAAAGGATAAAGGGTCTCAAAATCTGTCCTATGCTGCCCGACTGAAAGAACTCCAGCTCTATTCAGTCGCCACCGCTTGCTCAGAGGTGACCTTTGCCTAACATACAAGGCCATGTCAAACCCAGATTTGATGAATATGCTTCACCTCAAAAATCTAGATCCATCAGAGCCACAAGGGCGGAGACTTAAACCTCAACACGGCTATTAATAGGACGTGCTGGAGGGATAGATTCATCACCCAAAGACTCCCTATGCTGTGGAACAAAATCCCGGTACATGTGAGGCAGAGCACCTGGCTGGCCTTGTTCAAGAGAAATCTTGACCAATGGATGGGAGATCGCAGATATACCCCAGGGATTACCTCAGTGTCACTGCTCGACAGAGGCACAGCAAAATAATGGGTATAGTTCCCCATACTAAAGGGGTGGCATAAGCCACAAAACGATGGGCTAGGCTTGTAAATGCCCTCGGGCAGATAGCCTAGTATGAACCTATGAACCTATAACAATGAGCAACTTGATTCTTAAGTCATGGAAGTGATAAATTTTTCTTCCACATATCTTGATGAGCTCAGAACTCACACAACTTCGGATACAGTTCATTAGAAGCTAAACCTCTTTATCAGTCAAGGATGGCCTTCAAAGTAATCTTGTTTACCAGTAGAAGTGTAACATTATTTTCCATGAGATGAGATTTTGACTGACGATGGTATCATCATAAAAGGTCCTAAAGTGATTGTTCCAAAATCCTTGCAACAAGAGTACATTCAGATTTTTCATCATGGCCACCCAGGAACTGATTCTACCAAAAGAAGGGTGAGTGGTCTAGTATTTTGGCCTTCTATACCAAGAGATATTGAGAAAGTACTTTCATCTTGTTCAGTATGTAATAGTATAAAGCCACATTAACAGAAAGAATCACTTCAATTAAGCCAGATTCCTGAACTACTTTGGTCGACAGTAGCCACAGACATCTTTGAATGGAATGGTTAACATTATTTGATGCTAGTAGACTCATTCAAATTGGTTCGAGATTTACCTCCTTCCCAACTTAACGTTCAGTGCTGTCATGATTAAGCTGAAGCAACATTTTTCTGTCCATGGTAGTCCACACAGAGTTATTTCTGACAATGGTGTACAGTTTACATGTCAGCAGTTCAAGAAATTTGCAGAAGAGTGGGACTTCATTCATATTATGAGTAGTCCTAAATACATTCAGTCAAATGGCTTGGCTGAACGTGCAGTTCAAAGTTCAAAATAACTGTTGGAGAAATCCAGACATGACAATACTGATGTTTTTCTCAACTTGTTAAATCTCAGAAACATTCTTTGTGATAATCATCTTAGTTCACCTGCCGAGAGACTTATGTTGAGACAAACCAGAACAACACTACCAAACACTAGTTATTTATTGGTTCCAAGTGCTAAGAACAACAAAGCCGTAAAAGCCCAACTAATGAAAAAGCATTTATCCCAGACATCTTACTATGATAAAAACAGCAATCTGCTCAGTTCGTTGAAAAAAGGGGAGATAGTGAAGATGCAGATGTCAAAAGGTTTTGATCGCATTAGTTTTGTGAAAAGTTTGTGTCAAGATCCAAGACTGTACATTGTGGAATCACAAGTAATGGAATTCAGATGAAATCGGAAGCATTTGTTATCAGTGTCTGAACCAGTGTTGCAGCATCTTGCCTGTGACAAAGACTAGCTCTCAGAGTGACTTGTCCAATGTTCTTGTCCAGAGGATATTCTATCAGCAATCCCTGTTCCTGAGAAAATCCCTGAGAGTCCTCAAGCAGAACATTCCCCAGTGACTGTCTCTGTTGCTAAACCCAGTCCTATTATGTCACAAGACCTGGCCACATCTAGAAACCTATCTCCAGGTACATGGCAACCTGGACATAACTGTTGTTTTTCATTATTAGCATCTATATAATTGCATCCCTATTTCAGTGTCATTGTCTATATGAGACAGCTTAATAAAGAGGGAGGATGTAGATCAGTGTGTGTGTGTGATAGACCTTTAAGAAGCTTTCCAGTGATTCAGCACATGCATATCAGTACTGAGCAGATGAAAGATATAGTGCCACTTTGAGTGGGCAGCCTCAGTGCAAGCATGCAAGTAGGTAGTCAGTCAGTCAGTTAGTTAGATAGTTCAATTAATATTCCTGTCATTCATCCTGATGTTTTTGTATACAATAAATTACTTAAACAAACACCCATGCCTCAACGTCTTCTTAATGCACATAAGAAGAGTGACACTACTGACAACCTTATTGACATTAGGAGTACTTTTATATGAGAGCTTTGGCTCCAGTGACATTATGTAAATACATCTCTCACCATATCATTTTGCTTGAGAATTAACTGGTTGTCAGTAAACATGAAGCAATTTCTATATAGCCTCAGTATGCCCATATCCATCAAGCTGCTAACATAGATAGCAAGAAAGTTCATATCCATGGCAACATACCCTTTTTTATTGATTAGATAGTTGGAGTGAGAATATGAAGCAATATCAGGAATATCCAGTTTGCAACTTTGAGGACTTTGCTTGTCACTGCAAACTAGTTGTCTTATCTGCAATGAGGTAATGGTGAATTTTCAATTGTGCTTTTACAGGAAAAGTTAGAAACAAATCAAGAAGTACTTACTGAAAACAAGGAATTCTCTTGTCAAGAATAATGAAAAGAGGGAAGCTGCATGAATAGCTACTGCCTGGCTACAACAAGTGCTGGTATCACTACAACTTCACACTCCTGAGATACAATGGTCCTTTGCTTCTTCTTACACCAGAAGCAAAGCATTAGTACCATTCCCAAGATGAGAAGAAGGCCACAGCCTTTTTGGTGATCCACAGTCTTGTCCCAGATGATGCAAGGGTATGTAGGCTTGTTGTAGCCTTTTCCTGGTGGATACCTTGAACATCAAGCAGACCAGTTCGGAACATCAAGCACAGACACTCACTGTCCAACAAGAAAAAATCAGGAAAATAATTTGTAAATACTTCATTGTCATAAATAACCTGCATTCATGTTTTCTTGTTTTTGGAAATGAACAAAAATATAAAAAAAAAAAAAAGAAAAAGAAAAAATCAGGAATCAGTACACTCTGCTCCAAGAGCAGAATATAAGCACACATTTTAAGCTGTCACCTATGAAGCAGTTACTAGGCTTTCCAGTGATCATCAGTCTCTGAGAAATAGAGTTCCTGTGTTGCTTCTCTCGCCAGGAGAAAACCGAACCACTAATCCCAAGATGACTACTGAGATGCAGAATGTGTGCTCTCCAGTAACTGGCAGTCTTGCAACAGATGCTGAAGATTTTAAAGGTAAGATGGAAAAAAATGGGTTGCTTTCCTAAACATGCAGTGTGCACTAAGAAGTTAGATATGAAAAAGGTACTAACTTAAGCTTTAGCTGTCTAAGTCGAGAGCCACTTATTTTAAAACAGCAAGACTGATTGAAAAGGGGGCACTTTGTATTCTGGTTCTATGGACTACAGAGGGATGGCCAATACATTTAAATAGCTGAAGAAGAGTGATTTCAAAAAATGATTATTTTGTGCTTATTCACAATAGCCAATGAAAGGGGAGCAGGAAGGAGATATGTGGTCTAATTAACATAAGGGGCAGGCAACTAGAAAGACAGTTGAGTTTAAGAACATAACAGCACCAAGGTGGGAGACTGGGGAAAAAAATTCTGAGGGACTTAGAAGAGAGACAGTTATGGTGTCTTTCCAATTTTTAATGTGCAATTAAAAGCAGAATGCAAGTAAAACTGTGTCAAGAAAACAAATCACAATATACAAAATAGAAGAAGGCAATAATGTCATACAAAATACAAGAAAATAAAAGCAAACTGAGCTATCCCTCACAGGAAGTTGGGCAGAGTCTGGGTGAGCTTTTCCAGTAAATGTCTTCATCTTCATTTGTAAACATTTTGCTACTTGTTAAAAACCTGTCCTGAGCTTAATCCATACATTTTAGCAGTCTTCATTGCAATATTTGCTATTAACCAAGTGCTATACGGCTTCAGTGTATGTTTCCAATGTGCTCCTATTTGTTTTTATTAGTTATTTGCAATGTCACCACCATTAAAGAGCAGTACAGATGGATTTCTCAATTTTATCAATTCAAAATGTCACTAAAGTTGTTGTAGGTAATAGCATTATATTTTCCATATGCTTTGACATTTGGCATGCAGCTGAGGACATGAAATGTTCCTTAAATTTAAATCAATAATTTTTTGCAAAATATTTATTTATTAATATCAGTTAAAGTAAATAGCACAGTTTATGTTCAGCAATAACATTTTATTACATTTACTAAACCAGTAGCAAAAGGTACTTCAAAAGCCAAACTACTGCACTTTTAGTGTAAAGATTTTTGCACAGTCCAAAGACAGAATTTGTGAATAATCTCCATAATACAACAAATGACTGTGATGTAACATCTGGGACACATTAAAATGCATTATGATGCCAGCAGATGATTTAGCCCATAGTAAATCTGTGCCAGGTGACCTTACACACACACACACACACACACACACACACAGATATATATATATCTATATATATATATATATATATATATATATATATATATATATATATATATATATATTGTTCTCCTTTAGAAGGTCGAACGGCTGAAATTTCGAAATTCATATTTCAGAAGCTCGACCTTCTGAATGGGGATCGGCATACAGCACAGACTGGGAGATTTCCCTTTCTGTGCTATAGTGCGATCTCGGAGTTAGAATAAATAAGTAACGGAGTGTGGGAGGTGCAGGGGGGCTTGCCTCCCTGCAGAAACATTGTTTTGTGTTTCGTTGTTTTTTTTTTTTTTGTAGTTCCGTTTCAGAAGGTCAAGCTTCTGAAATCCGAGCATATGGCTCCAGCCATATGAATTTCGCAACTTCAGCCATTCGACCTTCTAAAGGGGAACTCTATATATATATATATATATATATATATATATATATATATATATATATATATATAGATAGATATAGATATATAGATATATGTATTTATGGATATATAGACCAAACATCAAAAATGGCAGGATTGTGTAGTAGGTGCAGCAAAAAAAAAGTCAATTCATCTTTATTAAATTGACTGTGGAAAGTGAAAGAGCTTTTAGCATCTTGCTTTGTTTTTCCCTTCCCGACACTATGTTGAACTAGACAGTATATTAGACAATGATATACCTTTTCAGAACTATGACATTTTAAAATGCTACTTCACAAAATTACCATACATGTTCAATTACTAATTTTTTCCTTCAAAATAAAAAGCCACAGCCTGTTATAGCGTTGCTTCTGTGCCAATTTTATCTAAACTGATGAAAATAAATCATATCACTGGTTCAAGTACAACAAAATGTATTTGTTTATAATAATTGCCCTGACATCTTCAGATAACTGATGTCTCTTTAGTAGCCACATCTCTCTAACATTAATGCTAAACAAACATTTTACTGATAGTGTTTATCAGGGCTTGTGATACATGGATGAATGGCTGTCAAATCATAGCTCATGCCCTTATTTCTTTCAGCGTTGAACTGGCATTTCCTAAGGATATGCTGCTAATGGATTATGCTGTGCTTTATCTTTGTCCTGTAACTTAAAGGTGAATGATGGGCTTTTAGTAAAGCTGAGAAAAGATGGAAAGAAAAAAGGTGACACACAAGAAGGGCTGGACAACAGTAGCATGACCTTTTGTGTTCTGATATTGTTTAATTACTTAGCTGTCAACCCAGCTGAGATTTCTGCATCACAGCAAAAGCAAGAGAAAAGGCTGATATTAAAACTAGTTTCTCATCTAAGATGAAAGCCTTTTTATTTTCTTATGATTTTCCTCAATGCCTTGCCATCTACTTTAACAGAAAACAATTAAATCTTATGCTGTGTAGAATAATAAGCACTTGTTTGGTTTATCTGTAATGATATTATTTTTGTTTACATCTACTGTATAGTCAGAAATGAGGCAAGACTTCCTGAATATATGATATTTACTACTATATCCACATAAACATATTGCAGTAATGCAGATACATTTTTACATTTTCATGTGACATGAGGCTAAATCATCCACTATTACTTTTGAATCTTATGGTAAATAAAGTATATATATATATATATATATATATATATATATATATATATCCCTGGATCCTCTTGTGGCTGCTGTGTGATCCTGGCCGTGCCGTGCCGTCCCTCACTCCCACTCTACAACCCTACTTACCCAGATTAAACTGGTGTACTGGCCCAGCCCTACTGGATTTTCAAGACCACTTTCAAGTCATGTCGCCTTCCCTCTCTGCCTGACACCATACAGGAGCAGTCCT
Source organism: Protopterus annectens (assembly GCF_019279795.1). Lineage (NCBI taxonomy): Eukaryota > Metazoa > Chordata > Ceratodontiformes > Protopteridae > Protopterus > Protopterus annectens. The sequence goes on from NC_056737.1 coordinate 548,706,753, forward strand.
ACCTTTCTCCCAGAAGTGAAGTAAAAGGGTGAAAGAAAGTATGTAATATGCTGCAATAACTAATGTAACTCTGCTTGTGAATTTGCTCTACCACTTACCTGGTGTTAGTGTAGGATTACAGCCAGAATACCCAGTAGCCTTCCCCCTACCCTTATAGTTGTAAATCCCCTTTTCCTACCTCACCCCGAGCTTTTTTCTTCCATATATCTGAGCTGCCTGCTCATCTATTTAACTGGTTTAGTGGTTCCTCTCCCCATTACTATGAGTACTGGCCACTAGATGGCAGTATTCACCCAACTACTACCTCTCTTCCCTCTCTCCTTCCCACTTACTATAACATCTCAATAGAACACTTCTCCTCTTTCTCTACTTACTGTCAGTCCTACCCTCCAGCAAGTTCTCAATACTTGTCTGCTCCCTTACACTTACACCTAATATCACTTTAACCTTCCTACCTAGCTCCCTCTGTACTTACCTTTGTCCTGACTGATTGTTTCCTCTCACTGTCCTGCTGTCATCTTCCTTGTGTCTCCTTTGTGCCACCCTACCTACTCACTACATATAACCATCTTGCCTCTTTCCACACTTCTGTCACCCCTCGTAGTATTACTGTTCCTACATTTTCTCTGCCCCCATTGTATATTGTACTCCATTCCACATCCCTACCTTTGCTTTTTACCTTCCTTCTGGCTTCCACCTGCTTACACCTATCTTAGCTCCACCCCTTTCTCCCCCATATCCGCCCCACAACTATCATAAGGGCCAAATCCCCCAGGGCGCCATCTTTAAATCCCTGGATCCTCTCGTGGCTGCTGTGTGCTCCTGGCTGTGCCATCCCTCACTCCCAGTAAGTGCACTACCAACCACTGTTATTAATACTTTATGTATCATTCTCATGGTCCTCTTAACCTATCTAGTTAATCATTTATATGGTTTATTTCATTTACCTGTGCTTTATGTATACTATATTTCAAAGCATCGTTTTCAGCTACATAGGGTCTACGATAACTAAGATAAGTCTATAGAGTCAGTCATACACTAGTATACTACTTAAATTGAGTATGTATGTCTTCTACCTCAGCTTACCAGGTCATGGTAGTCCTGATTGTATGCTGCATTGTTGTGATAATAATTTATAGTTAGTAGTTGCATTCCACTGCAGGGGCTAACTGCTTTCAATTCCCACAACGCTAATGCATGAGGCGCCTTTTTACCTGATAGCGTAATTGATCATTTCCAAACTGCTTACATTGCTATCCGCAGCTAACTCTGTATAACTAGTCAAGTATCTGTGGGCTGCTATACGTTCCGCTCCATATATATTTTTTTTTCTACTAAGTTGGTCTCACCACAGTAATATTTTTGCCTCAAGCCGTGGCGTACCTATGAGAGACAGCCCGTAGCTTTGTACTTGCTCACTGCTCTCCGCATTAGCTTCTGCTGCTTGCTATAACTCTGCAAGTAAATCAGCTACTTTAGGGATTATGATGGCAGGATTCTTGCCTCTAACTGCAGCGTACCTTTGAGGGGCATGCCATAACTGTGGTACCTGCTCAGTTCCCATAGCATTAGAGGCCCAGATATTAATTTTATCTTTTTCAGTTGGATCGCTAGTTAATTTTAGCATCCTTCTGTTACTCATGCTGCTATTAATACATGGCTCTCCACATTAGTTATACAGGGTCTTAGTTCTTCTTCTATCCTATGACTAATTAGATATCCCTGAGCTTATACAGACTGTATTTAGTATGCAGCAGCTGCCCAACTCTGTTGCTTTTTAAATGAATGGGTTACTCTCTTACAGGGCTAGTGGGTTATACTCTTACTGGAATATTTTATAGGTCGCTAATCTCCACCACGTGGTTTAGCTGAGCTTCTATTAAGCAGAAGCGCTCCCGCCATCTGCCCCTTCGCTTACTAGCGATAGCACCTCATTAACTTCTTTAGCGATAAGGATGATAGTACTCTGTTTAAGTTTAAAGTGCTTGGAACGCAGTCTCCTTACATCTGATCAATAGAATCACATTTGTACTTTATAGCTATACGCTGTTAGCACTGCTGGCTCTGTTTAGCAGAGAATTTGTAGCATTGTATATTCCTGCACTCTGCACAAACGAACGCTATTAATTGAAACTGGTCCATTAGACTCACCTGTGCTCCCCTTTATACCTATTTCCTGGCGAATGCAAAAGGCTCCTCTGATATAGCAATGGTGTCTAAAATACCTATATTTGTAATCCTTTGAAACAGATGCCAGTTATAGTATGCGTTTGGTGGTTATCTTTTGCTACATGTCTAGGAACTTTTGTGTAATTTGCTGCAATTGCTGTTTTAATGGTGAAATCACACAGTGTCTATCGTAACTGTTGCAGACTATTGTTTGTATGACTCTAAACACTGCATAGAATGTATGTATTAGTATTAGGCATTTATTAATACTGATTGCAGGTAATTGTGGCGCATATTTTACATTAGGGTTTTTTTACCTGAACTATCTGTGCTTTGTTTTTGAACTTGTCCTCTGCTGTCTAACCTACTACTTTTGTAGTCTCCATATCTAACTGCTTAACCTTAGATGTTAATTATAAAACTTTCCCTCTCTGTTTTTCTGTAGCTCTACAACCCTACTTACCCAGATTAAACTGGTGTATTGGCCCAGCCCTACTGGATTTTCAAGACCACTTTCAAGTCATCTTGCGTTCCCTCTCTGCCTGACACCATACAGGAGCAGTCCTACCTTTCTCCCAGAAGTGAAGTAAAAGGGGGAAAGAAAGTATGTAATATGCTGCAATAACTAATGTAACTCTGCTTGTGAATTTGCTCTACCACTTACCTGGTGTTAGTGTAGGATTCCAGCCAGAATACCCAGCAGCCTTCCCCTACCCTTATAGTTGTAAATCCCCTTTTCCTACCTCACCCCAGGCTTTTTTCTTCCATATATCTGAGCTCCCTGCTCATCTATTTAACTGTTTTGGTGGTTCCTCTCCCCATTACAAGGATTGGCCACTAGGTGGCAGTATTCACTCAACTACTACCTCTCTTCCCTCTCTCCTTCCCACTTACCATAACATCTCAATAGAACACTTCTCCTCTTTCTCTACTTACTATCAGTCCTACCCTCCAGCAAGTTCTCGATACTTGCCTGCTCCCTTACACTTACACCTAATATCACTTTAACCAGATGATTACAAACTGGGTGCCATAATCGACTCTCCAGCCGACACAAGCATCCTCCAAAAGGGCCTCATAGAAACAGACATCTGGTGCCAGAGCCATGGCCTCAAGCTAAACGCCAAAAAGTGTATAGTCATCCCCTTTGGAAAAACAAAGTGCCCACAAATTACCACATAGGTGGTAATCCATTAAGTACAGAAGAAGTAATTAGGGACCTGGGGACCCAAGTTGATAGCAATCTCTCATTTGACAACCACGTGGCCAAAGTGGTTAGAAAAACATTTTATATAGCCCACCTAATCATGAAGGGATTCACATCTAGATCAGGGGAGGTCATTGTGCCTCTTTACTCATCCCTCATTAGGCCCATAATTGAGTACAATGCCCCTTTTGTGATGTACCTTACCAGACACCTGCTGCAACTGGAAAGACCCCAAAAGTACCTCACCAAGAGGATCAATGGGCTCAAACAGATGCCATATGCTGCCCAGTTAAAGAAACTCCAGCTCTACTCAGTGGCATACCGCCTGGTCAGAGGCGATCTGTGCCTGACGTATAAAGCCATGTCTAACCCGGAATTAATGGACATGCTGCACCTCAGAAAATCCAAATCCCATCAAGCTACGCGCTCGAGAGACTTGAACCTCAGCACTGAAATAAATAGGACATGCTGGAGGGACAGATTCATAACCCAGAGGCTCCCTTCACTCTGGAATAAAATCCCAGTCCAGGTTAGGCAGAGTCCCTCATTGACTCTCTTCAAGAGGAATCTTGATGAGTGGATGGGAGATCGTAGGTTTACCCCGGGTATCACTTCTGTGTCACTGTTAGACAGAGACACAGTATACTAACCTCAAAAAAGGGCATAGCAAAATTAATTTAAAATGGGTGGCGAAAGCCAAACACACTCTGGCTAGGCTTATAAATGCCCTAGGGCAGATAGCCTAGTATGAACCTATGAACCTTCCTACCTAGCTCCCTCTGTACTTACCTTTCTCCTGACTGATTGTTTCCTCTCACTGTCCTGCTGTCATCTTCCTTGTGTCTCTTTTATGCCACCCTACCTACTCTCTACATATAACCATCTTGCCTCTTTCCACACTTCTCTCACTCCTCGCAGTACTACTGTTCCTACATTTTCTCTACCCCCATTGTATATTGTACTCCATTCCTCATCCCTACCTTTGCTTTTTACCTTCCTTCCAGCTTCCACCTGCTTACACCTATCTTAGCTCCACCCCTTTCTCCCCCATATCCGCCTCACAACTATCATAAGGGCCAAATCCCCAGGGCACCATCTTTAAATCCCTGGATCCTCTCGTGGCTGCTGTGTGCTCCTGGCTGTGCCATCCCTCACTCCCAGTAAGTGCACTACCAACCATTGTTATTAATACTTTATGTATCATTGTCATGGTCCTCTTAACCTATATAGTTAATCATTTATATGGTTTATTTCATTTACCTGTGCTTTATGTATACTATATTTCAAAGCATCGTTTTCAGTTACATAGGGTCTGCGATAACTAAGATAAGTCTATAGAGTCAGTCATACACTAGTATACTACTTAAATTGAGTATGTATGTCTTCTACCTCAGCTTACCAGGTCATGGTAGTCCTGATTGTATGCTGCATTGTTGTGATAATGATTTATAAATAGTGAGTAGTTGCATTCCACTGCAGGGGCTAACTGCTTTCAATTCCCACAACGCTAATGCATGAGGCGCCTTTTTACTTGATAGCGTAACTGGTAAATTCCAAACTGCTTACATTGCTATCGGCAGCTAACTCTGTATAACTAGTCAAGTTCCTGCGGGCTGCTATACGTTCCGCTCCATATTTTTTTTTCTACTGAGTTGGTCTCACCACAGTGATATTTTTGCCTCAAGCCGTGGCGTACCTATGAGAGACAGCCCGTAGCTTTGTACTTGCTCACTGCTCTCTGCATTAGCTTCTGCTGCCCGCTATAGCTCCACACCTAAATCAGCTAATTTAGGGATTATGACGGCAGGATTCTTGCCTCTAGATGCAGCGTACCTTTGAGGGGCATGCCATAACTGTGGTGCCTGCTCAGTTCCCACAGCATTAGAGGCCCAGATATTAATTTTATCTTTTTCAGTTGGATCGCTAGTTAATTTTAGCATCCTTCTGTTACTCATGCTGCTATTAATACAGGACTCTCCGCATTAGTTATTCAGGGTCTTAGTTCTTCTTCTTCTATCCTATGACTAATTAGATATCCCTGAGCTTATACAAACTGTATTTAGTATGCAGCAGCTGCCCAACTCTGTTGCTTTTTTAAATGAATGGGTTACTCTCTTACAGGGCTAGTGGGTTATACTCTTACTGGAGTGCCTTATAGGTCGTTAATCCCCACAATGTGGTTTAGCTGAGCTTCTATTAAGCAGCAGCGGTCCTGCCAACTGCCCCTTCACTTACTAGCGATAGCACCTCATTAATTTCTTTAGTGATAAGGATGATAGTACTCTGTTTAAGTTTAAAATAATTGGAATGCAGTCTCCTTAAATCTGATCAATAGAATCACATTTGTACTTTATAGCTATACGCTGTTAGCACTGCTGGCTCTGTTTAGCAGAGAATTTGTAGCATTGTATATTCCGGCACTCTGCACAAACGGACGCTATTAATTGAAACTGCTCCATTAGACTCACCTGTGCTCCCTTTTATACCTATTTCCTGGCGAATGCAAGAGGCTCCTCTGATATAGCAATGGTGTCTAAAATACCTATATTTGTAATCCTTTGAAACAGATGCCAGTTATAGTATGCGTTTGGTGATTATCTTTTGCTACATGTCTAGGAACGTTTGTGTAATTTGCTGCAATTGCTGTTTTAATGGTGAAATCACACAATGTCTGCCCTAACTGTTGCAGACTATTGTTTGTATGACTCTAAACACTGCATAGAATGTATGTATTATTATTAGGCATTTATTAATACTGATTGCAGGTAATTGTGGCACATGCTTTACATTAGGGGTTCTTTACCTGAACTATCTGTGCTTTGTTTTTGTACTTGTCCTCTGCTGTCTAACCTACTACTTTTGTAGTCTCCATATCTAACTGCTTAACCTTAGATGTTAATTATAAAACTTTCCCTCTCTGTTTTTCTGTAGCTCTACAACCCTACACACCCAGATTAAACTGGTGTACTGGCCCAGCCCTACTGGATTTTCAAGACCACTTTCAAGTCATGTCGCCTTCCCTCTCTGCCTGACACCATACAGGAGCAGTCCTACCTTTCTCCCAGAAGTGAAGTAAAAGGGTGAAAGAAAGTATGTAATATGCTGCAATAACTAATGTAACTCTGCTTTTGAATTTGCTCTACCACTTACCTGGTGTTAGTGTAGGATTACAGCCAGAATACCCAGCAGCCTTCCCCTACCCTTATAGTTGTAAATCCCCTTTTCCTACCTCACCTCGGGCTTTTTTCTTCCATATATCTGAGCTGTCTGCTCATCTATTTAACTGTTTTAGTGGTTCCTCTCCCCATTATTACAAGGATTGGCCACTAGGTGGCAGTATACGCCCAACTACTACCTCTCTTCCCTCTCTCCTTCCCACTTACTATAACATCTCAATAGAACACTTCTCCTCTTTTTCTACTTACTATCAGCCCTACCCTCTAGCCAGTTCTCGATACTTGCCTGCTCCCTTACACTTACACCTAATATCACTTTAACCTTCCTACCTAGCTCCCTCTGTACTTACCTTTCTCCTGACTGATTGCTTCCTTTCACTGTCCTGCTGTCATCTTCCTTGTGTCTACCCACTCCGTTCGCCCTACGGGCTCACTCCGCTCCCCTACCCTACCCCCAATTCCACTTTTCCTACCTCACCCCGGGCTTTTTTCTTCCATATATCTGAGTTGTCTGCTCATCTATTTAACTGTTTTAGTGGTTCCTCTCCCCATTACTACAAGGATAGGCCACTAGGTGGCAGTATTCACCCAACTACTACCTCTCTTCCCTCTCTCCTTCCCACTTACTATAACATCTCAATAGAACACTTCTCCTTTTTCTCTTACTATCAGTCCTACCCTCCAGCCAGTTCTCGATACTTGTCTGCTCCCTTACACTTATACCTAATATCACTTTAACCTTCCTACCTAGCTCCCTCTGTACTTACCTTTCTCCTCACTGATTGTTTCCTCTAACTGTCCTGCTGTCATCTTCCTTGTGTCTACCCGTTCGCCCTACGGGCTCACTCCGCTCTTCTACCCTACCTCCAATTCCCACCCACCCCCAGTGGTCCTAAACTTATACTTCTTCAGCCACTCCCTCTTCCACTTCCATCCAATCACACTTACCTTCCATTTAAACCAATTAGACACACCCTTACTCATTCACCAATTACAATACCCCACTCCTTTGACTACTTTACCATATCCCTCTTCTACTGCCTAACAGGAACTAATTCCCTCCTTTCTACACCCTCCTTATCTACTTCCACCTCTTATAAATCTTAACCCAACCCATTAACACTTCTTATAATCAATCTCAGTGAAGATGACTTCAACTACCCCAACGAAACAAATATCCCTAGCTATACTTTCTACTATCCTTACCTCTACCTACCTCCTCACTTCCTTTGAAAAACTGCACTATTACCATTTCAACCACTCTCTAAAACAAACAGCAATACACACTTCTATACTCACTTGCAGTCAGACTAATATCAGTTCCATTCCAAGCTATCTACTACCCAAATACCACAGACTCTCCCACTTTAAATATAATAATCATACTGTAAAAAGAGAGAAATATCTACTTAACCTAAAATACAATTCAGCAACAAAACTTCTCAATCTCTCCTTACTACATGGTGACATCTACCCTAACCCTGGCCCTGCCAATCCTGCTACACTAACTACCCAGCCTTAACTCCCCAACTCACTCCTAATAGGACATCTGAATATCCGCAGTCTTAACAATAATGTAGCCTATCTCCATGCCCTTTTAGATATTCACTCCTTTGATATCCTTTGCCTGACAGAAACTTTGTTGAAACCAGGGACCAAAGACAATGAAATTATCCCCCAAGGATATAATATAGTTAGACAAGACTGGATAAAACGTAAGGGAGGGGGTGTAGCATTTCTATTCAAAGATGGATTTCACATCTCCACACTACCATGTAACCCTCCTCAGGATAGTAATGCAGAAGTCCTGGTCACTAAACTCCATATCAACCCAAACAAAGCTTTATACATCATCTGCATCTACCTACCACCCGATAATAACATCAGCACAATCAAAGGTATATTAAACTGGGTATCCTCAACTTACCCCCAAGAAACAGTAATACTAGGTGATATTAATCCTGACTGGAAAAGTGTCAATGCAGATAACCCCACCTCTCACATTAACCTCCATGACTTTAGTCAAACTATCACCTCCACAACCAGAATTAACAAACCAAACAAAAAAGAGAGTACCTTAGACTGGATACTTATAAATAGACAGGAGCAAGCTTATAAGGTAGGCACTCTCCCAGATGATTTAAGTGATCATACTTTGACCTACATCATAAGACAAAAACATGATCTGCCTAAACCCTCCACTTTTAGGATTGCACGGTCCAATAAACACTTTAGCCCAGAATCATTACAAAATGAACTTAGTGCATGTAACTGGAACCCTTTAAAAACTCTACCACTTGAAGAGGCTATAAAATATCTAAACTCTACTTTTCTATCCATCCTTGATAAACATGCACCTAAACGGTCTATCCGAATGAAATCCAAACCAGCCCCCTGGCTTTCTAAAGAAACCAGACAGAAAATTTTACTGAGGAACAAATCTTGGGCTAAGTGGAGGGCTAACAAAATATCTCTGATCAACAAAACTTTAGGCAACTGAGAAACAGTACAAAAAAGGCAACACTTATGGATAAAAAGAACTATTACTGTAAACTACAGCAAATTCATCAGAACAATCCCCAAAAATTTTAGTCCAGTATAAACAAACTCCTTTCCCCAGGACACTCTCACACACCTACCCCTCTTGAGGCTGATCCCAATAACCCCCTGCAAACCGCCAATATCTTTAATACTTTCTTCAAAGAAACCATTCAATCACTAGCCAGTCAACTAATCCCAGACAACTCAAGCCTTCTCACCACCGTATCAGCTTTTCTACCAACATTTAACCTGCAACCCATCTCTACTACACTCATCTGTAAACTCATCCAAAAACTTAAGCCTTGTACTCCTTCTGCTGACCAAATACCATCAGAATACTTGCAAAAAGCAGCTAAGGTAATTGCATACCCTGTATCCATCCTCATTAACAGAACCATTAAAGAAGGAACCATTCCAGATATTTGGAAAATCTCCCATATTATTCCCCTTCATAAAGGTGGCAATTCAAATGATTACTCTAACTACAGGCCAATAGCACTATTATCTCCTTTAGCCAAAATAATGGAAAAATGTATTCACCGAGAACTACTACATCATTTATGTCAACATAACATAATAGCAAACTGCCAACATGGCTTTAGTCAATCACACAGTACCACAACTGCCCTACTATCTTTTATAGATACCATCAGTAGAAACCGCAATAACAATAACCTCTCATCTGCTCTCTTTATTGACCTCTCAAAAGCTTTTGACATGGTCAACCATGCCCTTCTCATCAACATTCTAGAATCCCTTTCCTTTGACTGTCAGACTATTAAATGGTTCAGGTCTTACCTTAGCAATAGGCAACAAGCAGTTCTCTGGTAAAACAACATATCATCCCTTCAGCCAGTTACCCTCGGAGTCCCTCAAGGCTCTATTCTAGGACCACTTCTCTTTTCACTATTTATTGATGACCTCCACATAGCAATCCCTCAAGCCACCTGCATACAATACACAGATGATTCTATGCTAGTATGCGCAGCAAGCTCCCCTTCAGAGCTACATTCTCTAACCCAGAATGTATTTAACATCGTAGAAACATGGTTTACAAATAGATGCCTCCTTCTCAATGCTAAAAAAACTAAGCTCCTTCTCTTTACACCCACCAACAAATCCTCGCCCCTAGATTTCTCAGTTTTTTCCAGTAATGGCACTATTATACTTCCTGACACAACCACTACACTGTTAGGAATAACAATTGACAATAACCTTACTTTTGACAGCCATATAAATAACACTATCAAAACTGTCAACAGAAAAATAGGCTCCTTATATAGGATCAAACCTTTCCTAACTCCTATAGCTAGAGCCACAATTGCTCACTCCCACTTAATCTCAACACTTCTGTACACCTCACCCATATATACTAACCTAAAGAAAAATAATCTTACCAAACTAACAAATTCCTATAATAACATCGCCAGATTTGCCACTGGCAATCCCTTTAGAACCCACCACTGTCTGAATCTAAGGCAACTAGGCTGGCTTGAACTTCAGAACCAACTGATAGTATCCCACCTCACCATTGCCCACAAGATCTTCTACCAACCCAACAGCACTCCTATACTTTCCAATCTCATCCTCCCTTACAAAATCTGAATTCCCTGCGCTCTTCTAAGAAACTGCTTGCTTGCATATGCAAGTCTAACAACCTGGCTGGAGACTCTCTTTTTTCTAACACAGTGGGAAAAAAACTGGAACCTACTGCCCAATGAACTAACATTACTTTCTTCCTTGCCTCTCTTTAAACATAACCTCAAAAACACATCAAAACACAATGGTTATGCCCCTGCAGCAACCCTGACTAATCATTTGCTTTTTACTAATTATAGCTCCTTTTACTTCTTATTCCTCCTATTCTTACTTAAATTACTAACATTCGTAATGGATTGTTACATGCTAATTACTTAAATTACTAACACTCGTAATGGCTTGTTACATGCTAATTACTTAAATTACTAACACTCGTAATGGATTGTTACATGCTAATTATTTAAATTACTAACACTCGTAATGGATTGTTACATGCTGATTCCTTGTAAGATAGACTAACTGATGCTCCTAAATTAATATGCTGATAAACTCTCTCTAGTATAAGTATTAAACTTATTAGAGTAATTTCCTGCTCTATATTATTATTACTTGTTGTACAGCATACTTTTTATTTCTAGGTAGTATTTCTTGTTGTACTTTTATTATAATCCTTTCTGCTAATTTTTAATTTTTAAGTTCTATAATTGCCGGAGCTTTTCTCCCCGGGCCTCTACTGAAAATGGAAATATATCCAGTTACACTAGCCTGGTTAACAAATGTAAAATAAATAAATATATATATATATATATATATATATATATATATATATATATATATATATATGTGTGTGTGTGTGTGTGTGTGTGTATATAATTACAGAAAGATAGAATGAACACATGGGTAACATATTTAACCTTTTATGTGGAATTTTTTGACTCATGCACAGAAGGTTTAAGATAATTCAGAAGAAACTGTCAACATAAAAACTGACTGCAACAGAATGAAAAAACTCTAAATAATTTCCTACTAATCATTTGCAAATTAAGTCCTATAGTGCACAGTAAAATAAATACATTCTGCCTATAATACACACGACTGAAGAAAATTACGTAATATGCTAAACTACCTTAAGAGGTTTGCCATTAATAGGTATGAAATCCATGTGGACATGCAAGTAGCAGTCATTTATAATATGTCGAAACAAATTGTATTTTTATCAGTAGTCATGTCATGGGATAAACTAAAAATAGAGTTGGCAAGTATGCTTATTTACAATCCTCTGAGATATGTCTTTCTCTGCATACTGCAAAGAGTACCCTCAGGAGCATTTCTCCTCTATCTCACCCAACATTTTGATCATATCCGCTGTGACTTCATATGAGTCTGCTGCTTTCCCTGACTTTATTTTCCTTAATGCTGTTCCTACTTCTTCATGAAAGGAACAGATTAGGAAAACTGGGACTTTAGCTCAAAAGATTAAAGCTACAGCTATTAATAAACTTCATCTTCTAACTGTGGATTTATGTCTCACAATTTCTACTTGCAAAGTGGGTAACTGAAAAAGTTCTTAACCAGGCAATGTTCTTCAGTTGCCCCTCTAATTGCCATTTGTGCTTTGCCTGTTTTGAGTTCACTTCTAAGGCTTATCACTATCCTTGCTGTTATTGGTGGTGTTTCTATCCTTGGTCATTATCACCCTGTACCTATTTTATGCTATGTAGGATGAATGCTCCCAGTACTCTCAACAATTACTGCTCTCTTGCTATTTTCATAAAAATACTCTGCACTCTCTTAACTGACCGGAGATCTCTCTCTCTTTCTCCTCCTCCCCACCACCTTAGTGATGCTATCCAAAAGTGATAATCTTTGCCTGTGGAGGACTCACCTAATCCCTTAATAATTAAATGGTGACATCTATAACATCTGTTAACTGTAAATTTCATATCTGTGACTGGGTGGTCAAGCAGTGTGTTGTTTTATTGTTCTTCTCTTTGCATTGTCAACATGGTTTATCCTGACAGGAATTATAATGACATCATTTTCATCATCAGTTCTTCCTGATGATGACACTGCTTTTTACAATGAAGTTCAGTAGTCACGTACATGTACTCTTTGCAAACTTAACTGCACTCTTAATTTGGAGACAGACACCTTTTCTACTTTCCTAGGTGTCTTCAGCTATGTTATAAAACAAAATCTGATATCTAATGCAGGCAAATTGAACATCTCTGATCCCTGTATGTATGATCTTATAAAGACACAGTCAAATGGGGCCTAGCCATCTACAAACTTTAAATTTACTGATAACTCCCATCATTACCATTAAAGTCAAACAGGAAGAATTTGACAATGATAATACATAAAAAACTATGTTTTTTAATGCTGTTTTAAGTTCTGTCTTCTGTATTTGTGTTTTTTCCATGTACATCACATTCTTCCTTTACTACATTTAATGAGGGCAGTTATTAATTCATATGGAGACAAAAAAGAGCAGTTTGTCTCACAGAATCTTTTATCTGGAAATGTTTTTATACCTATATCTCTCAGCTGGTGCACCTCTGTGGAGTGGGATGTCTTTGATAAATAGTTAACATGTTATAATTTTCATTAAATACCAGGATCTAGTAAAAGTGTTTTTGTGCAAGATTCTTCTCCTTTGTCTCAGCATAAGCATGTATTTGTGACTGCATACAACTGAAAACAGGAACAGTTTAGTGCATATAATGTTGTGATAATTTCCAAATCTTTGTGAATTAAAGTATAGGTTTATAGCTTGTCTGTTTAGATGGTGGTCAGTTTAATTTAGAAAATGTGTTTTACACTGAAGTCAAAATACAGCGCTCAATGAATTGGGGAAAAGCATAACCTAATCAGGACTACTAAGTGATTATTTTTGTCCATTGTTCTTGAAGAAATAGAAGAAATATTTACCAAATACTTCTGCTAGAGACTTGTTCACATTCCCTACCCCCTCCCAAAGTACAGGCAGAAAAGATTGCACACTATTAGAATATTGGGAGACTGATCATGAAAAATAAGGGTGGGATTCATAGTCGGGATTTCAAATCTAATTGGTGGTTATCAGTGAAGTGCACTGCACCACACATATGCAAATAAACTAAGCAATTATTATTCATGCTGAATAAGGAAATGTGAAGGCATTTTGAAAAACATGCCTACAAACATCAAAAGTGTAAAGTACCTAAACCTAATTAAGTATACATAATGTAGTACAAGAAAGCAATAGCTGTCATATGACTTTGTATATATTCTGATATTGCAGAGAAATAAGGCTATGTGCAGTCATGCTTAAAAGACTTAAGGCAAGTTGCAAACTATGCCACTATTAATATTAATATTTGAAAAAAAGGCTTAGATTTAATAAACTCCATAAAGGAATAGCATTATTCCTACACAGAGTGAATGGTGTCTGTGTCTGCATCTCCTTGTCAGTAGTGCACCTTACATATTAATGAAGGCATGCTACTGAGACGGATCCACATACATGGATACTGAATGAGTGCAGGGAGCATGTTGCAGTAGTACTCGCAGATCTGTAACACACCCCCTGTACTGTCAAAGTGATGTATAGCACTTTACAATATCAAAAGTGTCCGCAGACACTGAAAAGGTGAATGTGAGTGAATGAAATGCAGGGGTATGTATGACAGGTACTGTAACATACACCCTGCATTGTGAAAGTACCGTATGGCACTTTACAATAAAATAGTGTCCCTGGACACATACCTCTCAACCTCTCAGAGGAAGAAGTCTGGACAAAGCCATTGATTAAAAGTTGGACAAAAGCCCAAAAATAAGGACAGTTTTTAAATATTGCTCTTACAAACTTAGAAAGTTGATAGAATGACTGATTTTGCATTATCATGGATTTTCATGAAGAGTATGTGGCCTGAAACTCAAATGCTTATTTTTCATATATTTTGATATATATAAAATGATTATTATTTTTTTATTCCATTGCATTTTAAGTTTAAGCATAGCTGAGCGGGTTTGGGTACTGTGGCTCTTTGCTCAGCAGGGCTTAAAACATCATGAAGAGTTATATAGAAATGTATAGCTAAAATCTTAACAGTTGAGTTAGCTTAGTGGTTTGAGTTCTGGCTTTGTGTGCAGCAGTGCACAGTTTGAATACCAGAAAGGCAATTTAGCTTTTACATAGGAAAGCTTTGTTAAATTATTTTTTATTTTATTTAATAATGTACTAATTGATATTTTTAACAAGGGTAGTGTAGCTGGTCCAAAATTCTAGTGTTAGTGGATATATAAAGTGAAATCCCCCACTTAAACACAAGTGTCCCATACAGTACAGTCACAGCCCAAGGTAATGTAATCAAAGCAAATAGGGAGACATCATGTAAAGTAAAATATATACACTTAATAATATGTCAGTAATTAGCAATTAGTGCATTTCTTTGTGCCGGTCCCAAGCCCGGATAAATGGGGAGGGTTGCATCAGGAAGGGCATCCAGCATAAAAGTTTGCCAAATGGTATATGCGGATGACAGTACAGATTTACATATTGGATTGGTTGACCCTGGGTTAACAATGACCACCACCAGTACTGTTAGCCAACAGGGTGCAAACAGAAATTGGGCTACTGTTGGCCGAAGGAGAAGGAGAAGAAGAGGGGGAAGGCATGCCCGAAGGTAGGAAGACAGGAGAAAGATTAGGAGTCTGGTAGTGAGGGTGGGAACTTTGAATGTTGGCAGTATGACTGGCATAGGGAGAGAGCTTGCTGATATGATGGTCAGAAGGAAGGTTGATATAGTGTGTGTGCAAGAGACCAGATGGAAGGGGAGTAGGGCTAGTTGTATTGGAGGCGGGTTCAAATTGTTCTGTCATGGTGTGGATGGGAGGGGAAATGGGGTAGGAATTATCCTGAAGGAACAGTATGCCAAATGCATTTTGGAGGTGAAAAGAGTGTCGGATAGAGTGACATTTATGAAGCCGGAAATTGATGGTGTAATGATGAATGTTGTTAGTGCATATGCTCCGCAGATTGGGTGTGCGATGAATGACAAAAAAAATTTTTGGAGTGAGTTGGATGAAGTGGCAATGACTGTACCCAAGTGTGAGAGAGTGGTGATCACAGCAGATGTCAATGGACATGTTGGTGAAGGGAACAGAGGGGATAAGGAAGTGATGGGTAGGTATGGTGTTAAGCAAAGGAATGCAGAAGGCCATATGGTAGTGGATTTTGTGAAAAGGATGGACATGGCTGTGGTGAATACATATTTGAATAAGAGGAAGTAGCATAGGGTGACATACAAGAGTGGAGGAAGATGCACACAGGTTGATTATATCCTATGCAAGAGGGCCAGTTTGAAGGAGATTCAGGACTGTAAAGTGGTGACAGGGGAAAGTGTAGTTAGGCAGCATAGAATGGTGATCTGTAGGATGATGCTGGTGATCAATAAGAAGAAGAGGGGTGTGAGGGCCGTACCAAAGATCAAATGGTGGAAACTGAAAAAGGGTGATTTTGAGGTGGAGTTCAGGGAAGAGTTAAGACAGGCACTGGATGGGAGTGAAGAGTTAACGAATAGCTGGTAACTACAGCAGAGCTAGTAAGGGAAATTGCTATAAAGGTGCTTGGTGTGATATCTGGACAAAGGAAGGAGGACAAGGAGACCTGGTGGTGGAATGAGGAAGTACAGGAGAGTATACAGAGAAAGAGGTTTGCAAAGAAGAAGTAGGATTGTCAGAGAGAGGAAGAAAGTAGACAGAAATATAAGGAGATGAGGTGCGTGGCTAAGAGAGAGGTGGAAAAGGCTAAGGATAAGGTGTATGAAGTGTTATATGAAAGGTTGGACACTAAGGAGGGAGAAAAGGACCTGTACTGACTGGCTAGACAGAGGGACCGAGCTAGGAAAGATATGCAGAAGGTAAGGGTGATAAAGGATAATGAGGGAAATGTACTCACAAGTGAGGAGAGTGTGCTGAGCAGACGGAAAGAGTACTTTAAGGGGCTGATGAATGAAGCGAATGAGAGAGAGATAGAAAGTTGGATGATGTGGGAATAGTGAATCAAGAAGTACAATGGATTAGCAAGGAGGAAGTAAGGACAGCTATGAAGAGGATGAAGAATGAAAAGGCTGTTTGTCTAGATGACATACCTGTGGATGCATGGAGGTGTTTAGGAGAAATGGCAGTGGAGTTTTTAACCAGAGTGTTTAATGAAATTTTGGAAAGTGAGAGGATACCTGAGGAGTGGAGAAAGAGTGTTTTGGTACCAATGTTTCAGAATAAAGCTGATGTACAGAGCTGTAGTAACTACAGAGGGATAAAACTGATTAGTCACAGCATGAAGTTATAGGAAAGAGTAGTGGAAGCTAGGTTAAGAAGGGAGGTGATGATTAGTGATCAGCAGTAGGGTTTCATGCCAGGAAAGAGCACTACAGATATGATGTTTGCTCTGAGAGTGTTGATGGAGAAGTACAGAGAAGGTCAGAAGGAGTTGCATTGTGTCTTTGGACTTAGAGAAAGCATATGACTGGGTGCCCAGAGAGGAGATGTGGTATTTTATGAGGAAGTTGGGAGTGGCACAGGAGTATTTAAGAGTGATACAGAATATGTACAAGAGTAGTGTGACAGCAGTGAGATCTGCAGTGGGAGTGACGGATGCATTTAAGGTGGAGGTGGGATTACATCAAGGATCAGCTCTGAACGCTTTCTTATTTGCAATGGTGATGTACAGGTTGACAGACAAGATCAGGCAGTTGTTTGCCAATGACATTGTGATCTGTAGTGAGAGTAGGGAGCAGGTTGAGGAGACCCTGTGTGAATGAGAGGGAGAATAGAGGAACAGTGAGGATGCAAGGAGCAGAGTTGGTGAAGGTGGATGAGTTTAAATATTTGGTATCAACAGTTCAGAGTAATGGTGAGTGTGGAAGAGAGGTGAAGAAGAGAGCACAGGCAGGATGGAGTGGGTGGAGAAGAGTGTCAGGAGTGATTAGTGACAGACAACTACCAGTAAGAATGAAAGGGAAGGTCTACAAGAGGGTAGTGAGACCAGCTATATTATATGGGTTACAGACAGTGGCACTGACAAAAAGGCAGGAGTCAGAGCTGGATGTGGCAGAGTTAAAGATGTTAAGATTTGCACTGGGTGTGACGAGGGTGGACAGGATTAGGAATAAGTATATTAGAGGGTCAGCCCAAGTTGGCCGGTTTAGAGACAAAGCCAGAGAGGCGAGATTACATCGGTTTGGACATGTGCTGAGGAGGGATTCTTGGCATATTGGGAAAAGGATGCTAAGGATGAAGCTGCCAAGTAAGAGGAAAAGAGGAAGGCCTAAGTTAAGGTTTATGGATGTAGTGAGAGGAGACATGCAGGTGGTTGGTGTGATAGAGAAAGATGCAGAGGACAGGAATAAATGGAAACAGATGATCTGTTGTGGCACCCCCTAATGGGAGCAGCCAAAAGAAAAAGAAGAAGAAGAATATCCAGTTCTTAATTTTTTTTAATTGAAAACTGTTGTTTGCCCTTAGCTCAGTTTTGCTAAGCACTGCTAAAGCAAGTTAAGCAATGCTTAAACAGGACCTGTCTGAGCAATATTTAGCAGTGCTCAGCTATGCTTTGCTGGTTTGAGCATTACTAAGAAGTTCCATTCTAAGCAGTATTCAGCTCAGCTAAGCGGATTTGCACACTGCTAAGCACTGATCAGCATTTGCCAGCTTAAGCACTGCTCAACTCAGCTTAGCAGGTTTGTGCACTGCTCAGCTTTGCTCAACATTTTTGAAAATGGACCAATGATGGCAAATGGCAGGAATATTGCCTTATTTAAACCACACAGACAGGAATACAGCCAGAACCTGTTGGAGTTTAATCATTGCAAGAGCTATGGCTGGAGATGGAGAGGCAGCACACCTTTGGGTGCAGTGCTGGGGCATGTTGGAGTCCAGGATCATGGCTGGGCTCATTGTGCAACACCATGATGACAGACTGCTGCAGGGCCAGTACCACTGCTCCCAATACAAATCTGAAGCCTGGGACTGTCTGGCACATGAACTCACCAGTGCCACTGGAAACACCCGAATGGGTCAGCAGGTGCATCATCATTATGTTGACCTCTTGGCCCAATGGATCCTAGATGCTCAGGACAGGAATGCCCCAGTAATTTGTAAGTATATGACCCATCCCTTTACCAAATTCTAGCATACATATGTGATAGACAGGTATGCATAATGGGTGTTTTTCCCTTACAGCTGCAGAGGAGAGGACTTGCAACATGGAAGCCCACATGGACCACCTGGTGAGGCTGCACCAAGAGTCTGGTGAGTACAGATCTAGCTTGCTGTATATAGTAAATAAGAAATAGAAAATGATTTACTACCATTGGGTATAGTTTGTTCTGAGTGTACTGAATAAAGAAATTTGGCAGACCAACATTGATATACGTGACTAATTCCAGGTGCTGTGTAATACAGATGAAGGCAGCAAACAAGCTACTATTAATGAAAGGAATGCAGTACTGAACTAATACTGTCTATGAATGAACCTGCTAATAAACTCCACTGTGAAGGCTACTGTAAAGGTAATAAATGATGTTCATTCATCATCTACAGGATAAGCAGTACAACTGAATATAGAATCTTGACTTTAATAAACCACTGTGTCATGTTACCCAAAATAAAGATTATTGCCACAGATTGTTGTGTTTAATCTGTTATGCTGTTGAAGAAATACAAGTGTACAGGTGCTTCACAGTAAATATGGCTATAACAGCATGCATTAACTGAGGTTTATCTGATAAGCAGCTGTTGTGCAAAAACTGTAAATTGTGGAGCTGTAAAACAAGATACAATTAAATATGAAATATGTCCTGCACTAAGAGCTGAACCTTGAATAGTAATGTGTAATGTATTATAGTATGTTTCCTACAGCATTGCCTTGTGTTAACCTTTGCATTGCAGCAATATATAGTCCTGAATGTGGGTATGCCGATGCAGGCAAGTATGAGAGTGTAATAGGTGGAGACTGCAACTATATGATGTGCAAATGTATATGGGTCAGGTATGCAACCCAGCACCCTGTTATGGTCTGTACAGATCACACATATTCACGTCTACTAGGGGTTAGATGTGTACACCTGCTTTCAAAGTATTTATACACAGTTCACTAGCTATCTGTCATGCATAAATCCCAGGCATGTATGTTCAACTGACTCTACAGTCTTCTGTGACACACCACTTAGATTACAAGGTCAGACAGTGTAACCAAGTGTGTATTAGGCAAAATCAGTCAAGCAACACACATCAGTTCCCCAGTAGCTCTGTGTAATAAGAAATAGCTATGTTGATCATTTTTGCAGACACACACACACACACACACACACACACACACACACACACACACACACCATGGATTGAATCCAGGGACTGGTACCAAGATGTGTTTACAGTTACATACAAGTAATCCTGACTATTTGTAGAAACATTTGGGTAATGTTAACAGATATTTTACCTACAGGGCTGATAAGTAAAGAAATTTCTGTATAAGCTGTATGAAGGGTATAGCAACAAACTGTGTAAAAATGTCCCACTGCCCAGTCCCTTGCCTACAAATGTCAGCAGGATAGCTACATATATACAGTATGCACTCTTCCAGATACATGTCTCTCAAATGTCATGCTGCCAATAACCTTGCACACAGATAAAATCCCAGTTCAAGTATACTATTAGCACACTCACACAACAAAAGTGCAGGGTACACCTTGTTAGTCATATATGTAACCATGACATGGACGAGTACCCTCTACTCATGTATTTAGAATTGTCACAGTTTGCCCCATGGCATTCCTGGTCAACAGATTAACAGGTCTGTATGTGCTACAGTAGCTATATGCCTCAGGTAGATGTAAAGTGAGGGCAGACCTGTAGAGTATTGAGCAGTACTGTTGTGAAAAATATAAACCTATACAGTTGGTAATGGAGTTTTTTTCTCTTCCCTCTCCCCTTATCTGCATAAATAATGATTATTCATATACTATGGTCATGTTGTTCTCAAAACCTAATGTTGGGACTTAGGTTCTATTATTGTTCATATATTTAATTGGTTGCATACTAACATACCTAGTTCAAATATCATTGTTGGTGACCTGTTGCTGTAAATGTAACTGGCATGCTGTTACAATACTGACTGTTATTACATTTATTCATGTGTTCTGTTTGCCATGCAATTGTTTCAATTCTACTGTTCTGGCTTAATTGGAATACCCATGCATGCTGTTATAACTAATTTTGAAATGTTTTGTTCATGCATATCACTCCTGGAGCCTTCCTGTGTCCTGACAGAGTGCTCTTCAAACTATCTGGAGATATACAGAGCTGAGTATATTTTTCTGGCACTTCAGAGTTGTGTACTGGTAATTGTTTGACTAATTTTATATTATTGCTGACTGACTTCAGAGTTGTGCACTGTACACTTTTCAGATCTCTGCTGAAGGTGTTTTTCCCCTTCCCCCTATTTCTCTGTGTCTTAAGTTGGTATAACTGGTTTTACATCCTGTGTGTTATCTGACCATCTCAAGGATTACTTGCATAAAATTAGACCCTCTTAGTAAAAAAGTCTGCATATCATTGCTGGAGCCTTCCTGTGTCCTGACAGAATGCTCTTCAAACTATCTGGAGATAAACAGAGCTGAGTATATTTTTCTGGCACTTCAGAGTTGTATACTGGTAATTGTTGTTTGACTAATTTTATATCATTGCTGGCTGACTTCAGAGTTGTGCACTATTATTTTTGCTTCACTGTATAGTTTTTCAAATCTCTGCTGAAGGTGTTGGTTTACCCATACCCACCCTCTCTATTCCTGTGTTGTTGTTTAAATTTGGAGGCTTTTACAGTTGCACTCCCCCACTGTAGATTTGATCTGGGCCACTCCCCCCCAGTCCCATCTCTTTACCTCATTCTACCTAATAGACTCCTTCTGCACTTGTTTTTAGTCATTTTTAATTTAATTGCATTTTTTAAACTGCTTGGTCTAACATTCCTACATACTCAAGTGTGCTAGCTTGCACTGCATTTGAATTGTTTTGACTGCTGTTTTAGCTACTTTTCTGTATATATATATATATATATATATATATATATATATATATATAATACCTTTCCTGTAACTAGTGTAGTCCAGATTCAGATTTGCTGTATCCAGGACTGTATGTAAGCTTCTGAGCTCCCCAGAAGCTTTCTGTGTTAGAGGGAAGCCTTCTAGCTTATCAGTGGGTGTGGTAAGCACTAGGTAACCTATCTACCATATAAGCAGTGGTTCTTGCCCAGTAATTGTAGTTAATGGCCGTTTGGGCTGTTCTTCCATCTCTCTCAACTTTCTGATTTAAAAGCCCACATTTGCACTTGTTTCCCCCCTTTCCTGTAACTAGTTTAGTCCAGATACAGATTCTTAGTTTTATCACTTGAATTTGCTTATTCGTGATCAGCACTTGTTCAGAACCTGTAAGCACTAAATAACCTACTAATTACTACAGCACTCAACCTTCCTCATTACCTAGAGGAAAACAGTTTTGGTACTTACTTTCCTCACTTTCTTAGAGAAAAACAGCTCTTGTACTCACTTTCCTCACTTATCTAGAGGAAAATAGTTTTTTATTCAGGCATGTCCAAAGGTCAGCTCCAGGTGTTCTCTCCTGTATATCTGATGAATCTGGGCATCTTGGTGCAATGTAGAAATTGCCTCATGTACACAGACAACCCTCTCCTCCTACCACCCAACACTACAACCTGTGAGAGATGCACTTATCTAGCCAAACTGGAGGTAAAGCTCTCTCCAATCAAGACTGAACTTGACAGTCAAGAGGAGAAGGTAAACACTTACACCACACCACACTCATCACATAGTCTCACTAAATCTACTCCACCAAAATCCACACATAGAAACACAAAAACATTTATGGAGGCTCTCAATAATAATCTGTTCAAGCAACAGAGACCGTCAAAGCAGAAATGCAAGCAACCTCTACACCCCAACACAACCCAAATGACACATAGCCCGCAGACTCAGTGTGCCACTCAACCACAGCCAATAAGGCAAAACAACGTACGCAACACACTAGTCATAGGTGACTCTATATTCAGGCACACTGATGTCCCACTCACCAGGCTAAACAAGGAGAAGGTTACTGTCAACTGCCTGTCGGGTGCCAGGATCCGCCACATAACCCACGTGCTCAGGTCACTCCACAACAAGTACAAATATGAACCTGTCATTGTCCATGTTGGTGTGAATGGCCTGAGACATACCTCCCTGGACTACATGAAAAGAGACATGGAAGAGCTCTCTGATCTTGTAGCCCAGGCAGGTATGACCCTAGCCCTGAGTAGCATTCTGCCATCACCGAGAATAATGCCGCAGTACAAGGACAAAATTATTGACTTCAAGAATTGGCTAAGCTTCTGGTGCCATTCTAAAGGGATCCAGTATCTGTCTGCCTGGGATGACATGGTCGACAGACCACGATGCTTTTCCAGAGGTGGCCTGCACATGTCACCTCTGGGATTCCGGATACCGGCTAAGGTTCTTGCCACCCCTATAGTGCCTTTTTTAGGCAAGGTTCAAACGACAAATTCACCATTGTAACAAGAACAGGCAAGCAAAAACTGATGGTGATGCTACTCAATGCTAGAAGTCTAAATCTCAAAATACACTCACTCGAGGCACTCCTTAAAATGGAGAACATCTATATCTGTGCAGTGACTGAGACCTGGTTCAAGGCTCCAGAGAGCACACCTGCACTATCAGGCTATAACTCATACCACACTTTTTGGCCATGTAACCTGGACCAGAATACCAAAGGTGGAAGTGTTGAATAATTCCAAAAAAGTACTAATAACTGATATGCACGGATTCCCCAATAAGTGCTCGTTCACCTTGAAAACAGCAGATGGAAGAACGCGCTTCTCTCCTTGGTTAAAATACAGCCGTTTATTCCCAAAACAGGAATGACAAGGTTGATACATCCAATAATCCAAAAAATGGAAAACAGAAGTTCCTATGTAATCCAAAAAATGGAAAACAGTGGTTAAGTGCTTTCACCCGTATATCGGGCTTCTTCAACAGTACCAAATAAACCTATAACCGAAAAGCCCAAAAGAAAATATAACTTTAATCACAATTTCCAAATGGCATTGTGAATAAAGTTATATTTTCTTTTGGGCTTTTCGGTTATAGGTTTATTTGGTACTGTTGAAGAAGCCCGATATACGGGTGAAAGCGCTTAACCACTGTTTTCCATTTTTTGGATTATATAGGAACTTCTGTTTTCCATTTTTTGGATTATTGAATATATTAACATTGTCATTCCTGTTTTGGCCAATAAACAGCTGTATTTTAACCAAGGAGAGAAGCGTGTTCTTCCATCTGCTGTTTTCAAGGTGAGTGAGCACTTATTGGGGAATCCATGCATATCAAAGCCGGAAGTGTGTCCATATTCATTAAGGATATCCCCACCTCCAGGCTAGTTACTCAGCATAATGCAGCCAAGGTTATCCAAGTGCAACTAACTCTGGGCAAAACTGCAATCCAAATTGTAGGTTGCTACAGATCACCCACCATGCCCCAGGATTCCCATTCCTCTCTTCTTGATGTACTGGAATATATTAGGGTTCAACCAAACACCCTAATAATGGGTGATTTCAACTACCCCACCATTAACTGGGAAAACTACTCATGTACCAACTCCTTCACTCAACGCTTTCTGGAATTCATAAGCTCCAATGCCCTGGATCAACTTATCAACACCCCCACCAGGGGCAACAATATCCTAGATATAGTCATTACCAACATGAGTGACCGGTGTTCCACACCTGAAGTCAACGCCTCATTGGTCCGATCTGACCATAAGCTAATTACCCTAGATATCCACATCCTGCCCCCACCCTCCATTAAGGAAACCATGGTGAAAATTTTCTCCAAAGCCAATTTCATGCTTCCTAAGACAGAAGGACATGCAGATGGACAATACAGTTACAACTACTGAATCCTACACACTTGCACTTTATAAGCACTTACACGAGTGCATGGATCGTGCTATCCCAAACAGAACTAAGATGCTATCCTCCAAAAAAAGGAAGCCAGTCTGGTGGTCCCTGCCATAAACAAACTGTACAACAGAAGGAAGAAACCGTTGCAAAAGAGTAAAATCCCATGAGTGGAGGAGCTATCTGGTCAGCCTCAGTAAGAAGCTGCGATCCCTGATAAAATCTTCCAAAGCTAGTTATGAAAACAAAATCGCCAGTGATTCTAAAGACAACCACAAAGCATTCTATAGCTAGGTCAAGAATCTCAATGGCAACACTCAGATATGCTCTGAGTTACAGCACAATGGCACTAAATATACAGACCCAACTGATATTGGCAACCTCCTGGCAGATAGGTTCAGTGCTAACTTTACCCCCTCTCACCCCCTAAAGAGTCCATCTCTATACCGGAAGAATGCAAAGTTCCTGTAATCACGGCTGCACAGGTAAAAACCACACTCTTCAAAGCCAAGAACACAGCATCCATGGGACCAGACAACATCCCAGGCTGCGTTCTACACGAACTACAGAAAGAACTGGCACCCCACCTAAGTACCATGTTCAGTCATAGCCTCACTTCAGGCTTTGTGAATGCTGAATGGTGCATAGCAACAGTTATCCCACTCCACAAGGTGGGAGTGACCACGGACTCCAGAAACTACCACCCCATTAGCCTGATGAGCCTGGACTGCAAGGCCATGGAATGTATCATCATGGAAATTATAAACAAAGACATTGGTAATCTCCAAACTCTGGACCCCACCAGGTTCGGGTTTGTAAAAGGCAGATCATGTCTTCTAAACCTGATAGATTTCTTTGAAGCAGTCACCAAAGTCATAGACAAGGGTAAGGTGGTTCACACAGCCTATCTAGATCTTGCCAAGGCTTTCAACACCATCCCTCACTCTGGAATTATAGATAAACTCACTAAACTAGGTATAAATCCCTATGTCGCAAGATGGGTTGCCAACTGGCTCACTGACAGAACCCACACTGTGAAAGTAGCAGACTCCAAATCCAACTTCAGACCAGTGACAAGTGGAGTACCACAGGGTTCAGTCCTGGGTCCTTTCCTGTTTGGTATCTACGCCTCTGAAGTACAGGCTAATACAGAAGGTCTTTGGCTAACAAAGTTCCCAGATTACTGCAAACTAGGAGCCATAATTGAAACTCCTAATGATGTGGACATCCTACAAAAGGGCCTCACTGAGACAGATGCCTGGTATCAAAGCCATGGCCTCAAGCTCAGTGCTAAAAAGTGCTTTGTCATCCTCTTTGGTAAAAACGTTGTACCCATGAACTACAACATAGGCAGTAGTATACTTAACACCAAAAGTGTGATAAGAGACCTTGGGACACAGGTGGACAGTAGTCTCTCCTTTGATAATCACATCACCACAGTACTCAGGAAATCCTTCTACATGGCACACTTCATCACAAAAGGTTTCTCATCCAGGAAAAAAGAGCTCATTGTTCCTCTCTACTCATCACTCATTAGACCCAGTATAGAGTACAACGCCCCTTTTGGTATGTACCTCACAAGCCATCTACAACAACTGGAAAGGCTGCAGAAATACCTTACAAAGAGGATTAATGGCCTCAAACAGATGCTCTATGCAGATCATCTAAAAAAACTCCAGCTTTACTCCATCGCATATCGCCTACTCAGAGGTGATTTCTGCCTAACATACAAAGCTATGTTAAACCCAGAGCTGTTGGACATGCTCCACTTAAAGAAATCCCAATCCCTCTGAGCTACACGCTCTAGGGACATAAACCTTGTCACCACAATAAACAGAACATGTCGGAGGGATAGATTCCTGTCCCAGAGACTTCCCATACTCTGGAATAAACTACCTATCTATATCAAACAAAGCTCCTCTTAAGCACTCTTCAAGAAAAATCTTGATGATTGGATGGGAAATAGGAAATTCTCCCCGGGGATCACTTCTGTGGCTCTGCTCAACAGTGGCACAGGAAAATAATTTTCTTGGGTGGCAAAAGCTAGGGTACCTTTTTGGCTTGGCTTGTATAGGCCCCAGGGCTGATAGCCTAGTACCTACCTATGATCCTATGAACCTATGACTAACCAATACATTTTGAAAAAACTCAACACCATAGCACTTTTGGGTAGGCAGATCCCAGCAGATCTGCCTGTCCTGCCTCATCTGAACACGGCACTGGGTCCCAGGATGTCTAGGACCCAACCTCGAACTGCCTCCTTTGCTGGTGCCGCAACATGTTTGGGTGGAATCGCATCAGGAGATGGGGCCCATCCCCCCAGGCATGGGCATGGAGAGGACCCAGTCACCTGTAAACAGTTCAGAGGTATAGTGCGCTGGCTCATCCACATGGACTTGGACGTACACCTGCACCAGATCGAGGGCAAAATGGCACACCTCAAGGGCAGCCTGCCCCTGTTGTCCAACCCACAGTACAGCCACTTTTGGGGCTGTGAAGGGGCAGTGGTAACCGCCCATGTGTGGGGACCTCAGTCCCACTGTTTCCATCTGGGGGCACGTGGGTCTCCAATTCCCAACCATCTTCCTCATTCAAGGTGTTTAGCCCCCTCATGTGTCATACACTGCCCTGTCTGCTGTCTTGTCTGTCTGCAAAAGCAACCATCCTACCTAACTTACCTCCCCAAATGTACCTACAACCCTTCCCCAACATCCCACTCTCACCTTAAAAAAAAAAAAAAAAAAGGGCATCTGTCCAGCAAATAAAAATATTTCCCCATACTTAGCTCTCTATTTTGCCTCCATGTACTCTATCATCAATCAATCATACCAGCAATTAGTCAACAAAGTTATGTCACCCACACCCCTCCCTCTGGGATGTGAGGCTCCAAATACCAAATTGCTCACAACATGCACAAGCTGTTGCTGTAGAAGAAATTGATAGCTATTGTCCTTTCCTATAGCCATCCTGCACATCCCCAGCTGATTGGCATAATGTTTTTTCTTTTCTTTTTTTAGACTTACCAAGAAGGAATAAGCGGCACTAAGTGAAGCCAAGCAGAAGTAAGTTCCTCTTGGCATTGCTTAGCATAGTCAAAACTGCTTAAACCCACTTAAAACTGCTTAAAACTGTATCTCATTCAGCCGCTGTTTGGCCCAGCAACAAAATAACCAGCCCTGCTAAGTCAAAAACCCAGGACCCTGTGCGTTAAAGTCTGAGCAATGTATAACTACACCAAATCAAATGTGTGGATTATTCATGCTTTGATTAATATATCATGCATTATAGTCATTTGACATTATGAAAAAAAACACATCCCTGCCAAGTCTCAAAACCAGGACCCTGTGCACTCCAGTCTGGGCAACATATCACTAAGCCAAACCAGCTATGGGATATCAGTACTGCTTTTGTAAATATATCATGCAGTGCAGTCATGTAACATTAGGGAAAAAAAGACAAAGCTGAAGTCATAAACACAGAAACTTCTGAAACAGAGTCACAGCAACACACCACTATAGCAAATCAGCTATGGGGAGTTACTGATGTACATACCTCTCAAACATTTAGTGTAAGAAATCAGGATGAAGACTGACAAAATGGGGTACAAAGGCCCAACAATAGGGACATATTTTAAATATCACTCTTATAAATATAGAAAGTTGCTGAAGGATATGAAGTATGTAACTCAAAGGTATGTAATTATTTAGTCACATCAGACCTCAGATTAACCCAGTTATTTGCCAGAAAACCACACATTTTCTGAGGAACAGACCAAAAATATATACAGTTTTTGGTATGCTAATGCATTTGTAAATTAATCAGGCAGTACAAGAATGTATCTTTAGGGTGAAAAACATAATTGCCTGATTATTAACCCAGAACCATTTAAACTTAAGTCAAGGCAACATACCAGTAAGCCAACTGAAACCTTGAGTACAGCAACTGTTTTTACAAACCGATCCTGATAGCCAGTCACACATTACTTCTATATATATATATATAGTGGCCCAAATCACAGTGTACTTGGGCCTCTGACACAGACACAGAACCAGTACACACATAAATGCTGCCAAGTGTCATATGTGACAAGTGTCACAGTCTCACCCTACAAACATACATAGCTGATAGACCAGCTTCAACTGTAGCAGCATGCACAATCAGCTAGAAAAGGATCTATGACACTCACATCTCCCTGTCTCCTTAATCACCCCAAAACACATTTACACAGTACACTTCTACAGAATCTGAAAGTCTATTAACAATGACGAGACATACTTACCTCTCAACTGTACTGATTTCCACAGAATGTCCAGGTTTTTAGATCATACTTATGGCCTGTTCCTCATAACATTTGTGATTTTCTGCTAAATCACTGGGATGATATGAGGAATGAAATCACTAACTAGTGATATACATTCGAGTTTCAGACTTCAGATCCCTCAGAAAATGTATGTCAAAGCAAACCCTGTTACTCTAACAAGTTCCTAGGTTTATGACAGTAATATTTCAAATCTGTCCCTATTTTTGGCCCTTTGTTCCCTCATTTTGTCATGCTTTGTCCACATTTCCTGTGCTAATATTTTGAGAGAAATACAGACATAGCATGCAGAACTGTGGACACAACACAGCAATCCAAACAGTGGACCGGTATTTCCGCCTACCCTCTGTGATGCTGTAGCTCCCACACCTCCATAATGTCCTTGTCACAGGCCAGGAAAAGGGGCAAAACCCACATGAAGGCCTTAATTATAGCACTGTGTTGCCATGCCATTGGCTAATGGAAAGGCAACACAGCTGTTCTAGATGCAATTAACAAGTGGGAGACACAGATTGGTTCACAGGCCATTACCTTTTTATGAACATTACATAAAAACGCAAGCCACTGCCTATGCTAAACATGTCTGACACTTTCTTCAGGAAGACAGACTGCACTTT
Organism: Protopterus annectens; assembly: GCF_019279795.1. Taxonomy (NCBI): domain Eukaryota; kingdom Metazoa; phylum Chordata; order Ceratodontiformes; family Protopteridae; genus Protopterus; species Protopterus annectens. Next base: position 548,736,334 of record NC_056737.1, read on the forward strand.
TTCACAACACTTTTTATAGATTTCTACTGACAAAGGAGTACAGCACTATACCAGGTATGTCAAACAATTAAGCATGTAATGGAATGCAGATGGGGGGATGCAGTCATGGGAAATAGGAATTTAATTTGTGCCTCATATTTGTGGTCTGTTTTTCATAATATTGTGAGGTTTTTTGGCAAATTAGTGGCAAATCATTAAATATTAAAGTTAGAAAATAATGACAGACATTTGAGTTTCAGAATTCATATTCTTCAGAGAATTCATGATAATGCAACACCTGTTAGTCTAACAACATTCTAAGTTTGTAAGGGCAATATTTAGAAAGTGTCCCTATTTCTGGGCCTTTGTCCCACTTTTATTTATGGCTTTGTCCAGATTTCCTGCTCTAACAAGTTGAGAGGTATGGTCTGCAGTGGCAAAGATCACACCTCTGGCCCCTGAGTCACCCCAGCAAGGTTCAGCTCACATATGCCTACTACTGGATTGTCTGTTGTACAATACTGACTATGGCACTGCCAGCCCAACTAACTGGGATGTTGTAAATAATCATGTCATTTGTGAATATTTATATGATACATATGCTTGTCTTACAAGTGTAAGAGATGTATACTTGGTATGTGGATATTAAACAACTGGTGCAGACGTGTGTGCTGAATTGTACGTTATGTACTGAGCTCATACCTCTCAATTGTCCATAGTTTTGCAGACTGACCACCTGTTTGCCTTATATTTTTAGTCATTTACTCCTACATTTGTGTTTTGTCTGGCAAATCCCTGGCAAATCATTAAAGAGAGAAGTTATAATATAATAACACGCATGTGAATGTCAGATGTCATATCCTTCAGATACTTAATGTGAATGTGTAACCTAGTATTCTATAAACTGTCTTAAGTGTTTAAGAGCAATATTTGTAAAGTGTCACTATGTTTTGGCCTTTGTCTCCCTTTATATGTGCCTTTGTCCAGATGTCTTGCTCTAACAGGTTACTGACCAAAAACAGAAATGTATATAAAGTATCACCTGTGCAAATGTATGTATTAATAGTAGAAGCTGGAAGCCTCAACCATACAGATACAAGCTGCAAAACATCAAATAAATAAGCTGAACTTGTTTTACGAATGTGTTATCTCAGTTTCAGTGCAGCAAGCAGACATAAATGTCTACAGTTAGAGGTTTTTGTATTGTCTTGAAACATAAATAATTGCTAGGTTGAAAATGTGAAAGTGTTTAACTGTATTATGACTTCCAGTTCTACACAAACATCAGACAGATATTCTCTTCTGATGCAGAGATGCTAAAAATGTATGTTAGTTGCTGTTAACCTGGGAAGTGAAGGCAGGGGACAAACACTGATGTAATCTGAGCGAACCCTGCATTAATGTTGATTATTACTTCCACACTTGTCTCAGAGAAAGACCTTTGCATGTTCTATGTTTCAGTGTGTCTGACAACATTCACTTATTTGTATTTACATTGCTAATAGTAAGGAACAAAGGAAACGTAAAATTGTTTACATATAGATGGGGATATAGTATAACAATCTGATGTTTGTTTGGTCTGCATTGTTCTGAATATCAGTCATCTCTGCATTTAATGTTGATTTGAAGCTCTTTGTTTAAGGTTGAATCACCTCTATTTTGTATCTTATTCTAGTATTACATATGCTTTGTTTTATGTTTTCTGTTCAGTTGGAGTTATAAGAGTTCCTTCCCTCCAACTTGTCCAGTCCTTGTTGTGTTCTTAAATTTGGTAACTTTTGAGTTGCCTGTCCTTACTATAAATATCATTTTGGACACTCCTCCCAGTCCCATCCCTTCAGCTTATTCCACCAAGTAGTGAGAGATCATTTGGAAGCCCCCCCCCCCCGGTTTCCAAACTTAAATTATCATATTTCATCCCTTCCCAGTTAACCTAAATAAAAAGTAATTTTACTGTATTTGTGTTTCTTCCTACTTTATTACTTTATATTGCTTTTGCTGCCTGTTCTTACAAGTACTCAATTGCACTTATTTTGCTGCATTTATTATTGCTTGTTATTAACCTGATTAAATCATAACTGTTATTCTAAGCATTTTGGTGTAAACACTTGGTCTTCAGGCCAGTTGCTTTACAGTAAGATGGTTTGTGGTCTGCACTCTTGTGCCATTAGAGGTAGCTTATATCCTTATAAATTGGGCTTTGTTGGCTGAAGGTTTTTACTGTCTGTTATTCATAAAGTGTCTTACTTCTGGTTTAAGCATCTGGCCTTCAAGCCAGTTATTTTACATTATGAATGTCTGTGGACTGCACTCTTGTGGGAGGAAGGGGTAGATTCTGCCCTTCTGACCTGAGAAATGCTGGTTAAAGGCTTATTGTGCCTGCTTATTTGAACTTTTTTTGAAATTGGTGTGCCTTGTTTGCTGTAGCATCGACTACATTCAGACCTGCTGAATCTAGCTTTGTTTGTATAACTTGAGCAGTAATCCAAGCCATCTTTTTTGCAGAGGCTAACCCTGCAGCCTAGTGGCAGGAGTGTGCAGTTAGACCTTGTATGATTGAAGACTGTTTGAACAGGGGTTAGTTTTGAGCTTTCTTACTAGTTAATTGGATAATTTGTTTAAATCAGTTTGCTTTCATTTGCTACTATTATATATAAGCGCTTCTCCTGTGTTAAATTGACCTGAGCAGAGTTTGAATATCTTTAGCATAGTCTGGTTGCATGCTTTGCTATATTTAGATCTGTTTGTGTGATTCCTGTGTTTCCTGCTATGCAATCTTATATTTTCCAGGGCTTGTCTGGACTTACAGGGAGGAAGTGAAGTGGTTGGAACTGGTCTGACATAGGGTGTTGTGCTAAGAGCTCAGGGACAAGGGTTGGTTGGTCAGTTACAGTGCTTCTATTTTACATTTGTTTTTGTGGTATTTAAACCCAGCATTTGTGTGGGTTTGTGCTTGTTTGCCCATTGTGCACCGCCACTGTGATGTTTTAACCCTTTGCAAGGTATCTCAGTGGCAATTTTCATTCCCTTACCAGCACTAATGCATGAGGCCCTCACCTGCAGTTACTGTATTGATTTTATCCAGCCATACCCACACCTATGGGTACTCTCCTCAGACAGTATCCACTATAATATTTATTTATTTATTTCCAGTTTGATGACCGGGGAGGGCCACTGGGCTCAGGGAGCCCATTTTCAGTGGAGGCCCAGGGAGAAAAGCCCCGCATTACATAGTTTACTTACATATACAATCATCATAAAGAAGACACAATTACAATTTCATTCCATGCTAGAGAACAGGAATAAATTATTTGGTTAATAATATCCCTGACCTCCTCTGTTCCACAGATTTTGATAACCATGGACAGGCAATTTCCAGTGGCTTGTTGCTAGTGTGGTCGATATGGGCATCCTAAGACAGTGTAGCAACTGCCTTATGTACACAGACAATGTTCTACTACCACAATATATGAAAAATGCAATCGCATTAAGAACCTAGGCTTCTTGCTGTCACAGTCAAATGCCAGTACAGGAATGACAGACAATGACGCTTTGCCAGAGATGGCCTTTATCTGTCTCCAATGGTCTTTAGGCTTCTGGCAAAGGCTCTTGCCTCCCCCATAGTGCCTTTTTTTATGCAAAGTCATGAACAAAATATTACCAACATGAAAAATTCATTTAAACAAAATAAATAAAAATATATAAACATATATATATATATATATATATATATATATATATATACATAAAATATATAAAAGTTATGCAGCTAAATGCTAGGAGTCTTAGCATGAAACTCACTCATTGGAGGCATTCCTTACCCTGGATGATGCTGACATTTGTGTAGTCCCTGAAACCTGTTTCAAAGCTGTGGAGGAAACCCGAACATTACCAGATTATTCATCCTACCATACTGTCAGACCCCAAATTGAGGGCTACAAAGCCAAAGGAGGTAGTGTTTTATTATTTATCAAAGGCTTACATACCTCCAGATTGGCAAATTATATTGCACACAGGAGATGCAATAAGTGCAGTTAGGTGTTGTCAAAGCACATATTCATATCATAACTAGCTACAGACCCCCAGCCATGACTCAGGACACCCAATCCAGCTATCTGGAAATCCATCAGGATTCAACCCTCTACCCTGATTCTGGGTGACTTGAACTACCCAAATACAGAGTGCAAGACCTATTCTAGCCCAAACATGAACCCCCAGAGATTCCTTGACTTCATCCATGGCAATACATTGGATCAGCTGGTCAACACCCCTACAAGATGTGAAAATATCCTGGACCTGGTCCTAACCAGCATGAGTAGCCACTGTAGCCTTCCTACAGTGTCATCCTTCTTGGTAAGATCCAACCATAATGAGATCACTTTTTGAGTCACCATCTCCCCTGCCCCCACACTTCATCAGGGTCAAACAGAAAAACATTTCCAAAGCTGACTACAATCTCCTCAGAACAGGTATAAGCAGCTTCACAGCCACCATCCCTTCAGTTGGAACTAGCACTAATGTCCAAGCCTACACCAGAAAAATATGTGAGCATCTGCATAGCTGTATGGACTCAGCAATACCTGACAGGAACAAATCATCTTCTTCAAGGAAGAGTAAACCTGTCTGGTGGACAGCAGCAATAAACAAACTCTATAATAGAAGGAAAATATTGGTGTCCAGGGCCAAGAAGGAGCAGGTGCCAAGTTGGAAGCAATCTCTCCTTTGTCTGAACAAGCATATTTGATTATCCGTAAAATCCTCTAAGGCTAACTTCGAGTCTAAATTGGCCACATCCACCAAGGACAATCACAAGGCCTTCTTCACATATGTCCACGATCTCCAAGGCAACACCAAAATCTGCTCTGAACAGGTGCTCAAAACACCACATACACAAATGCCATAGATATAGCCAACCTGCTGGCAGACAGCTTCAGTGAAAACATCACCCCCTGCACCTCCATCCGTACACCAGGACATCTCCAGCACCTGCCTGCCTCTCCTCACCACCATGTAGCAGGTCCTTAATGCCCTCTCAAAGGCAAACAATAATGTCTCCATGGAACCTGATAACATCCCTGACTGTATCCTACATGAAGTCAAGCATGAGCTCTCAGCTCCATTAGACACCCTACTCAATCACAGCCTGAGCATCAGCTTCATCCCAACCGAATGAAGGACAGCCACTGTCATCCCTCTACATAAAGGTGGAGCATCCACTGACCCAGGCAATTAAAGGCCCATCAGCCTAACTAGCCTGATCTTCATGGCCATGGAATGCTTTATCATGGACCTAATAAACAAGGACATTGGCAATCTCCAAATGCTTGAACCCACACAGTTTGGTTTTGTCAAAGGGAAATCATGCCTGTTAAACTTGATCAACATCTTTGAAACACTCACCAAAGCCATGGATGAGGTGAAGATTGTGCACAGTGCCTACCTTGACCTAGCCAAAGCCTTTGACACTATTCCCCACTTGAGCATAATGCATAAACCCTCCCAGCTAGGTATCAGCTCATATGTTACCAGATGTGTAGCTAACTGGCTCACTGATAGAACCCACTCAGTCAAAGTAGGGGAAGCCACCTCTAGCAGAAGACCATTAATGAGCGGTGTACCCCAAGGATCAGTCTTGGGGCCTCTATTGTTTGGCATATACATTTCTGAGGTGGAAGCCAAAACCAGTGGTCTGTGGCTGACCAAGTTTGCAGATGACTGCAAGCTGGGTGCTGTCTTAAATTCACATAATGATGTGAACATCCTCCAAGAGGGCCTTTTCTAAATTAATGACTGGTGCCAGAAGCATGGCCTCAAACTGAATGCCAAGAAATGCATCATTATCCCCTTTGGGGAATATGTCATCCCCAGTACTTATGACATTGATAACATTGTACTAAGCATGCAATCAGCCGTGAGGGACTTGGGCACCCAGGTTGATAGCAAACTGACTTTTGCCCACCATGTTGCCTCCATTGTACAGAAGGTTTTCTACATGTCCCACCTCATAAATAAGCATATGTCATCCAGAAACAAGGAGGTCATAACATCCCTGTACTCCTCCCTTATCAGACCCATTATCAGGTACAATGCCTCCTTTGGCATGTATCTAGCCAAACGCATGCAGCAATTGGAGAGAATACAGATGTTTCTGAACAGGAAAATCCAGGGTTTCAAACACCTATCCTATACAGATAGGCTAAAAGCCTTGTCCCTGTACTCAGTCTCATACAGACTGCTCAGAGATGACCTGTGTCTGTCATACAAGGCCATTTCTGACCCAGCCTTGATGGAGTGGAGTTGCTGCATATCTGTAAGACAAACTCCCCTCATGCAACCCACACGCAGGGCCTTAACCTGGCCTGTGACATGAATATAACTTGTTGGTGGGATAGATTTGTGTCCCAAAGACTCACCCATCTGTGGAATAGACTCCCTTTCCATGTCAAGCAGAGTACCTCTCTAGCCCTCTTTAAGAGGAACCTGGATGACTGGATGGGAAACAGAACATTCACCTCTGTGATCCCACCTATATCCTTGCTGGACAGGGGAAACAGGTGCTGACTTTGAAGGAACATGGGCAGATATCCTGGCTAGGCTTATAAGGGCCAATAGCCTAGTATCATCCTCTGAACGTATTACCTATGAACCTATTACCTAAGATGTTTGCTGTATTTTTTTTTCAAACTGTCCTGCAATGTTGTCTTAAATTATTCCCTGTGACTCTGAACTCTGTAGTTACTGTAGTGATTGAGTATTGTGTTGTTCATTTATTAGTTATTATGGAATATAGTTAAACCTTGTAATTGTGTCTGGTCTGTATAGAACTAAGTAAGCTCTTGGAGTACTTGCATATGTATTTGGTGACACTATTTAGCCCACTCCAATAGCCTTGTTCTTGGTCACACTTACCATTTGGCTACTAGGCACATCACACAGTAGTATATATCCCCTTTTGGTAAAGGCATTACAGTAGCTGATAAAGAGTTGGATTGTGGCAGTCGGAACTACCTATACGTGTGGGTAAAAGGTGCCATAGCGAGGAAACCTTTGCCAGCCTTTCCCAGGAGTGTGTGTGTGTGTGTGTGTGTGTGTGTGTGTGTGTGTGTGTGTGTGTGTGTGTGTGTGTGTGTGTGTGTGTGTGTGATTCATAAATCAAATCTGAAAGAGTGTGTGTCAGCTACTTGGAAAGGGGCATGAAGCACTAGTCAGACAGAGAGGGTGAAGGATGGTTTGGCTTGGCCACTTTGCTGAGTTATGAGATGTTAACTGTATAGCTGTGCCAATGGGGGTTCTTATTGGGGATCTGGAGAGAGAGGGAGGGAGAAACCAGCCCCAGATTGACTGTGATCACTGTGTGCTATGAAGGGTAATTGTACTTTACTGTGTGTGTACTTGTCATCCTCCCATTGTGTACTTCCCTCACTGCTGGTAGTGGTCAGTATTGAGGCTCCTTGATTACTGGGCCAGTGCAGGGGTGTCACACTGACAGTATGTACCACTGGATACAGCTGGCATATCACAACATGTATCCCTCTCAGTCTGCCGATGTCATACAGGACTATTTCCCAGATTGTCCAGGACTCCCTGACCATTCCTGACATACTCTGGCTAGGTCAGTGTGTATTCCACACCTGTATCTGATAGCCTGACAACTATGGCTAGCATACCCGGGGAGTCCCTGTGGCAGGACAGGTAGTAGTAGTGCAGGGATGCTGGCTCTGGCTCAGCAGCAGTGCATACATACTGAGCATCCAACTTAAGGGAATGGATACAGTACCAGATATTCATGTACCATTACTGTCTCCCCAGGAGTCTGGCATGTCACAGACACATTCCCCAAACTCTGTGGACAACCATCATGCATTTTCCAACTGGTGTGTGGAAATGGACATTTGTCTGGCAGGGGGTTCTGCAGCTATCAGGCACATATACCCATTCTGCAAACATCTTAGTACTGCAGATGCCAGACACCTATGAGGAGGTCTCCCTAATCCACATATGCACCACTATTTGTTATCATGTACCTTAGATGTTTCTGGAATGTCCACATGCACCTGTAGTAGCACTCACTTATTTGCCAAATGTAGGCTGGATGACACGGTCCTGTAAAGTTGCCCATAGGGAACACCCAGCAGTCGATGGCAGTGATGTGTGTGGACTCATAGCAACACAGTCTGTCACAACAGTCAGGCCATTTCTGGTAGTCCTAGTACCATCTTAGGTTACTAGGCTATGGGCCATGAGCACCTGTATACCTAGGCCACATGAAAGCCCATGTGGATGCAAGGCAGCAGCAGATGACCCCATTCAACAGGGACACAGGTGGTATCCCAATGGTGAATGTGCTGTTAACCATCCATTTGACCAGGTTATACCTGCAAAGGTTTAGGTAATTATCCTGCCTGATGGGGACAAGGTGTACATTCCATACAGGGTGATTGTGTGTGGACACACATGTGAGCTGCCAGCATGGCCAGTCCAGGACACTCACCAGGTTTAGGGTGTGTGTGTGTGTGTGTGTGTGTGTGTGTGTGTGTGTGTGTGTGTGTGTGTGTGTGTTAACACAGTGGAGCATGTCTTGCACTCGTGCAGTAGTCCCAGCAATGTAGAGTCCATGATTTGCATGCTACTGTGAGGTCAGTCCTGAGAGGTATGTATGACACCGGGTAGAGGATTGACCTTGTAGCCTATAGGTGTACAGTAGATGTTTGATGGTCTAGTATTCCCTGGTGGAGAACCTCTCTGATGTCCTCAGTTGCTGTATGTGCTGTGTGATGTGAATAATGAATGGAGGATTACGCACACTATTGGTCCTCAGTGGGGAGGGGGCATGAGACATCAGGATGAGGAGGTTAATGGGTGCTGCAATGCCAGTATGTTTACAATACCCACACACATACTGTACTGATAGATGGCAGGAGTATGATGTGGGTGTTAGTGGTGGATAGTACTAGCATAAGTGCATGTGCAGAGTCTGTACATGATTGTGGGCAAAGTATGCAGTCCTCTGATGTGTTCCCCTGTTCATATCTTTCAGGTGGGCTGTACCACAAATGTAACCCATCATACTCAGAGGCCGAGACTGTGGCAATCACTGATGCCCTTAGACTCCATCACAGGATACGTTTTGGAAGGAGCCAGCAAAACCAGCAGGAATGCACTGCCCTGTGGGCAGAACTGGTATTGACCATCAACAATGTGGGACACCATGACAGGAGCTATGAACAGGTCCAACACTGTGCCACATATTTTATCCACAGTGGACTGCAAAGGGCTGCAACTGTGGTCAGGGACCATGCTGGCGCAGGTGGAGGGCCTGCTACTCAAGCACCACTCTCAGCCATGGAGGAGTTCCTCACAAACCTTGGTTCAGCCACTGCCTCCCAGTAAACCATCACTACATATGCCGTGAAGGTGGGTGGCACAGAGTCAACAGCTGAGGAGCATCCAGGTAAGGCCCCAGTGGGCATCACATCAATACTGTAGCATTCATAGTGGCAGCCTTTGCATACCTGGATGCATAGGTCAGGTCAAACTGTATTTATGGGTGGGGTTTTGTAATGCACACAAGTGCATACTTACTGTGAATTTCAGCAATTTGAGTAGTATCACAGCTTGTACTGTACTTGTTCATAAATCCACATATTATCCTTACCAATGCCACATGTGTGTTTGCTGACAATGCCTCTCCCCCACAACTACATAGGTCCCTCTGGTCTGGCTAGGGAAAAGCAAGCTGTTGTTGCTCACCAGTACACAAGGCGTGTTAAGGGTAGCCAGTTTTCCATGCACACAACTGTTACACTTGGCCATAATGCAATATGTGCATGTTAACTTGTGGCGGGGTTAACTGTGGTGCAGCACATTGGTCATCACAGAAACCTATTCACAGGAGCTGTAACATATTGGCATGTATGTTTTATAGGCATTGTCACGGTGCTCTACAGGGGTAAGTTAGTATTGTGTACACAGGTGCACTGTGTGTTAGGTGAAGGTCCTTCACATACTCCCACTCATAATGTATCTCAGAGGTGTATAGTAGTAGCAACATCAACTAGATGTAGCTGCACTGCATGTTGTTGAGGGCCTGTCCAGAGTGTGTCTGTTGTGGTCTGATTGTGTGTCATGCATGTCATTATTCAGAAAGTGTGGTCTATATAATGCCTTTGTGCCACCTCACCTATGTGTGTGTGTGTGTGTGTGTGTGTGTGTGTGTGTGTGTGTGTGTGTGTGTGTGTGTGTGTGTGTGTGTGTGTGTGTGTGTGTGTGTGTGTGTGTGTGTGTGTGTGTGTGTGTGTGGATCAGCAAATATTATATCACAGGTAGTAATTTACATATGTTTTCTTCCCCTCACAGGTGAACATGGGGGTTGGGGTCTCTCCCCCTCACAACCTGATGTCAGTGTCTTATCAGACTCTGATGATGATGGTTGTCATAGCAGGGCACAGGTGTGGTTGTTGGGGGCTGAATCTGTACCATTGGTTGACATCTAACTTCCACCAACAATGTCCCCACACATGGTCAGTATGTCCACACATACCCAGTCCCCAGCAGCCACAGATATTGGACAGTCAGAGGGTGTTGGCATTGAACAAGCTAGTGTGGTGACTATGGCATCTGGAAGTGTAGACAATAGCCATAGCCAGAGACCTGGTGAGGTTCCACACCGGCAGATTGACAAGGGTGCTCGAAGGAGGACTGCAGTCCATTCAGCCCCTTTTAGAGGTGTCACGCTAGGTGTCACCTGACACATTTTCTGATCCATCACGGAGGCACAGGCATGTTCTAAATGGTACACCAAACAGATGGTCAGTGTCATGAATGCAACACTTCCTGCCATGTGTGACTACCTCCACGGCACTGATGATGCCGTACATCATTTTGCTGATGTCGGGGATAGACAATGGATGAAACAATGTCTGTGCTTGAACATGTGGTGGGAGTAAGGCATCGTACACATGGATGTAGGTCTGCAACATCATCAGCTGAGAGCCCATGTGGCTGTGCACATTCACACCTGTAGCGGCAGTACCACCAGCACTTCTGAAGGCTGGGTGCTGTCCACACCACAATGTAGCAGGCCATGGGCAAATGGTCCTGGCCAGGACACAGATCCAGCAGACAGCAGTCACCATCAGGAAGTAGTACCACATATGGGCTTGGAGCTGGTGGTGCCAGTGACAGTCCAGGCAGAACCAGTTCCCATGTCCATGGCCGGAGATGGTGAATTGTACAACCTGCCATGTATGATCCATGGCTGTCCATCATACCCTCATGTAGGGCTAGCACATGGCTTGACTGTGTGCATACACACACTCACACATCACTACATCACTATCACATGTAGGTCACCACCAGACACCCAAAGCTCCTCTCCATGGTCCAGCTGAACATCACTCCTCCAGACACATACACATGATGTCAACTGTATGGCCCAGCCTAGGCCTTTGGCAAACCTGCACCACACCCTGTGCATGTGATGATACCTGTGCCACATCCCTGTTATCCATACCATCAATGCAGGGGCATGCTAATATGTGTATGATGCACAGGGTGACTATATGCCAGCATGTAGTGTAGTAATGTTATGCCATGTAAGGCAATTGTAATGGGCACACATCGAAATGTATGTACTTTTCTGCCATGATGCATATTTGTTGTTAGTAGTGCTGACTGACTGTTGACTCAAATACCTTATTCTGTTTATGTTCCAGGTGTCTGTCTGTGTACAACCTGGGGAGCTGCTGACATTACCAAAGCCGGGTAAGGCAGAGTGGAAACACAATGACATTTTCAATGCCAAGGTACGGCTGTATATGTACATGTTTACCTAGGTGCATATGCATGCAACAGTGTGTGAGGGACAATGGGGGCAGATGGTGTAACCTTGCATGCATACTCCTTGACACAGCCAACTAGCTTTCATACATGTCACTTCGGTGTTCCATAGGACCACAGGTTAGTACATATAGAGGAGGCTCCTAGAGTACTGGCCCTGGGTCCCTCAAAACCTAGTTATTACTTTATCCCCAGCATTATCGTCAATCAGCACCTGATGCCCCTGCCTTTGCTGGACACAGGTTGAACCACAGGGACAAATGTTTATTTTTTCCCATCCACTCATCCTAGATATAGTTGATGAGAGTATGCATGGTACTGTGTTTGACATGTTTGGGGAGTGTAGTCCTGACATAGGGAAGCCTCTGGGAGCTAAACCTAACTCTCCAGCATGTGTTTCTACTATCTCTTGTCAGAACTTTCATAATGGGAATGCACACAGAGTTATACCCTCATACAAAGGTCTGCTGTTGAAGCGCTGAGCAGAACATTGCCATCTAGCATGCCACAGACACCTGTGGACAACTTGGCTGGTGACCAGTGGGGCAGTACTGACTACAGGCTATGTGGAATGGGTGTTGAGGACCATGGCTGCCCTTTGTGGGTGTTAACATAGACTTTACAGTTTCTGCAGATGTTTGCATAGGTGCATAGTAGACTGGCCATACTACTAAAATATTGTTGTACTGACTGAAGACTATTCAGAGTTAATGTCCACCTTTTGTCTGGATGGGGTTCTTTTACCTATGTGGTGAACCACATACAAGCAATTCCTACCCATTACCACTACTTGCTGCCTGAATGCAACATTGTTGATATCCTGCATAACCAGGTTTGTCATCGCAGTCTGTGTGTTTATGGGGTTGGTTCTGATGTGGGGAATACTTGGAGACATGTCCTTGCCATATGGCATGCTGACACTATTGTCTGCATTCACTTGAGGCCAGGACCTTGACACCATTCCATACCCACTGTATGGCCCATAGCAGTGTGTATACAGCAGTTTGTGGCTCAGTGACAGACTGCACAATACTTACAGCTGACACAGCCTTAGGCTGTACCTATGTATGTAGGTGATGGCAGTTAGAATTCATGCCAATATACATGTAGGTAATTGGGGGCAGCAGGTAGTCACAGGGCCTTCACATCTACATATTGTACACACATAAGTGACACAGATTGTGGTTGACACCTTATCAAATGCGGACTGTGGGACATGTCTTGTAGTAATGTGACAGTAGGCAGGACATAACTTACCCACAGCAATTGCAACACACAGGACTTACTTTGGTTTGTCAATATGACAACTTATTTGTGTGACATTACCTTAGCTTACACTATTTGTCATAACATTACAGTGCTTCTGATATGTAATAACTGCTGTATGCAATTAGTAGACAACTTTATGAAATGTTTGTTGTCCTTCACTCTCGAGACCTCTTTATTGTTTCAGTTGTTATCACAGGTAACTCTTTGGAAAACATGGATTGCAACCTGGAAGGTGGTACAGATGGTGGTCATACCTGTGACCTGTACACATGTTTGCAGATTGTCCAGATGTTTGGCACAAATTTTACCTCTGATTGTCATACCTTTGTGGTTTTCTGGCAAACTGTTTAAAAATCATGACACACTAACATTACAGATTAATGATGGATGTTGTCATGTAATAACACATACCCATTGGAAACTGCATTCAAATGCACAACCTGCTCTGGTATCTACTTTCCATGTGTGTCACAGCAGTATGAGATGGTTGTGCTCACTGTTTGGTCTTTGCCCCATTTCTGTGAGGGGTTGGGAGGTATGTCTGTGTCCATAACACAGTTAGACTGCTGCACTAGCATACACACACACACACACACACACACACACACACACACACACGCACACACACACACACACACACACACACACACACACACACACACACACACACACACACACACACATATTCATAACCTGCCCTTGCTGACAGTAGAACCTCTACCTGCCTAGTTTTACAAATGTTACTGCTATATACATAACACAAGCAGCACAGAGTTACTATAGTGTTGCAGTGTGTGCCAGTACTATTCAAGTGTGTGACAGTTGCAGGGGCTGTTAGGATTGCCAATGGGGGGGTCATAAGCCCTTAAAATAGTGGACCCATCTGAAAACACACACACACAGACACACACACACACGCACACACACACACACACACACACACACACACACACACACACACACACACTGCTGCATGGGGACATGCTTTGAAACACACATGCACACAGCACAGAGTTGACTCTTTTCTGATTAGAAGACCCATCTACCTAGTTATGGAAAAAACATACTGACATGACTAGTGGATGCACCACAGTGCCTTTGTGTTAGGAAATGTGTAACAGTGCTTGTAAGCTGGATAACATCTGTAGGGGCCTGGAGTATGTTGGCAATGGGGGAGTTAACAGGGTGGAACAGGCACACAAAATATTATAACCATCGCATACACACAGCCAAGACAGCCACAGGGGATACACATACAGAAGCACATACACTCACACAGTTGGCAATGGCCAGATTAGAACCCCGTATCTATCTACTTGTACATACTATAGTAATATGCACATACTGTATGCACCAAAGAAATTATATGCCAGGGACATAAGACACAACCTCCTACACCAACTAATCTTGGGAATGAATTCATGGATGGTGGGATAAACCACCCAAAATATGTACTGTTTTCACATATTGCTCTTCCAAACTTGGCCAAGTGATAGGATAACAGACTTTGCATCACCATGATGTTTCAGATGGGTATGATATCTAAAGCTGACACGTGTGTAACTATGGCCACTGTCAAGTATTTGCTAATGATTTGTCATAAAACCACACTATTAGGAGATATGGTCCACATATATGTAGCAAACAACTGGATATTCTACATACATCTATACAGATGAGTGGTATGGCCTGTAGAGTTTAATATAGTGTATGTAAGGTGGTTGCCAGCAACATGCCCTTTAAAGTAATGCCATGGGGATGGAGTCAACACACCTTAAAATGGTATAACCAATACATACAACAGCCACAGGGGATAAGCTTCACACACAAACACATACAGAATGGTATCACACAAACACAATTGCCAGTGCTGAGATTAGAATCCCTACCTATACAGTCATTTATGTTATAATACATCATAATTGCACACGCCATGGAGCTTTTAGGGCTGCAGAGTGTCCAAAGGTACTTCTAAGGTGAATGACATTGGTAGGCCTTGTAAAGTTATGTAATGGGGAGGTACCAGGCCTCAAAATAATATAAGCAGCACACACACACACACATACACACACTAACACACACACACACACACACACACACACACACACACACACACACACACACACACACAGGGGATATGGGTCTCGCATGCACACACATAAACAGTCACACACAGTTGCCAGTGCTGAGATTTTAACCCCTATCTATCTAGCTATTTGTACTAAAGTGCTGTGTAATAATTGTACATGCCATAGAGCTTAAAGGGCTGTAGTGTCCAAATGTACTTCTTAGGTAAATGACATCAGCAAGCTTTGTAAACTATGGCAATGGGAAGTATACTAGATGGGAAAGGCTTCAAAATACTTTAACCTACAAACACACCCACCCTCCCATGCTTCTCTGGATCTAATCCAGGTCAACTCACTAAATAGGTAGGCCATAACCTTGGTCTCCTTATCCTTTGGAGTGCAACCTCGTTCCTTTACAGGTGCTGCCATCATTAGAAGTGCCAGAACCAGAATGTAGAATGTATGGCAGGTCTAAACAGTGCTGCAGACTTTCCCGGAGAGCTCTTGTGTGAACCCAAGGCCATATTCATGAGTAGCCGGGACCTGTTTATGTGGATTAGTTAATAGAATTAGATATTAAATACCCTAATTTGGCATAGAAAAAATGTAAATGGACCTGAATTTATGTGAAATAGTTTAATACCACCATACTAACTTGTGATTACTTGAGTTAGCCTGGCAAATTACTTAGGACATTGCAGACTTCTTAAAGTAAGAAAAAAGTAACAGAAATATTTAAAATTAATATGAAACACTTCAAAATTAGGTAAAATGAGTGAGTTCCCTTCAAAAAACATATGATGCGCATAGTATAATGGCTTTAGTGAAGAATGTAAAGCTGTCATTTGTAAATCATGACAACAGCAGTGGGAATGATTAGTGATCATTGAGAAAAACATTTTCTTTGGTGTTATGTACTGATTGTACATACTTGGTAGAAACAGAGTGTTTTATGTGTGAGGTGCTGATGTGTTAAGAATGTGTTGTTGCCTGAACAATTTGCATCTTCACTTGGAGATTTCTGAGAGCTACTGAAGAATCACAAATGACAGTATTGTGAACCAAAGACAGTGGTATGGACTCAGGAAAGGATGAATCTATTAACAAACTTATTGCTAATACATTTATGAAACCGTATACATTACTATAGAGCAGTTTTGCTTGACTGGACTGAAATTTTGCATGTGTATATAATTATGAGGTTAGTGTGATTTAACTTTTTTATATGAGGATGTCAGGCATGCTCTCATTGGTGTGTTGTTTGACTGATAATTAAATCCAATATATATATATATATATATATATATATATATATATATATATATATATATATTTTTTTACATATGTTTTTTTTTTTTTAATGACTCTGGCATATTTTCTCTGTGCAGTAATAATACACAACAAGAGATCAAGGCAGACAAAGGACAACTTCAGCCATGAGTTAAACTGTACCCTAATGGAAGCCCTTAGGACATATGACAAATGCCTGTTTGATAAAGGGAGGACCATGCAAGTTGAGAAAGCAAAAGCCTAGAATCAAGTTGTAATGGACATTAAGGCAGTTGGTGGAGGAAACTACACATTAACACACTGCAAGAAGAGGCAAATGATATGGCAGGATGTGCTAGAGTCAAGGCGAAGCAGAATGCAATTGTCTGTACCAGGACTGGAGAAGAGCATCCATTAATTAGCCCTTTAATTTCATGCATGGAGATGATTGTGATACAGAAGATGACGGTAGCAGACCATTCAGAAGTGATGTGGACACTGGCTACTACCGATGTCTGTAGCAGCAACGTTCATGTGCTCAGGACGTTTGGTTTAAGAAAAGTAACAGATTTATATAGACAAATGAATGCTAACATAAAATGATTATATTAAACACATCACAATTACTATTAACAGGCAAACCTTCCACATCTATATAGAATGACAATGAAGGCAATGTGCATGGTAAGTTTCCTACAAACCTCCTTAGTAAGCAGGGTCTATGTTAGAAAATCTAAACACCAAAAGATCGAACATTCTTTAATCGAACTCTAATACCCGAAACCACACAATATCGAATGTATGTAACAGCAATTCTTTTCCTAGGGGAAAAAAAATCGCTGCTCAAAATAAAAATCCTAAATATAATATAACTATATATAAAAAATATACAAAATAAAGTGGAGGGCTTTGTCCTCCACACCCCCCTACTTAAATATACCAACTCCAAGATCACACCACAGTGCAGGAAAAGGCAAAGTCCCGACAACGACCCAGTGATATTTTCCCTGGGAAAAAAAATGCTGTTTCTTACCTTCGATATTGTGTGCTTTCAAGTATTAGCGTGCAATCAGAGTGTTCGCTCTTTTGGAGTTTCAGTCTTCTGATATAGACCCAGTAAGCACACAGTAGTGTATGTTATTAATTCATTAGTAATATTTTAAAATCATTTTTACAAGGTGAACTCAGAAACAAACAATTCCACTATACCAATGAATTTGGATGCAGAGGAATGGTTGTTGAGAATGATGATGATGATGACAGTTATATTTATAAGACAACCTTAGAAAAGCGGCACACAGTCCCCAAGTTTAATGGCAGGACCTCATATACCACAACATAATAGTAATTCTGCAGGAAGTGACAATGCATCACAAAATCAACCAAATGCTGACTTTATAGTACAGCTTGTACAGGAAGAAACCTCATGGACCTTTATACCAGTATCACTAAGCCTAGATGAAAACTTTCAGGACAATGCCAGACATTCAGAGATAACAATGTCCACAGTGACACCTTTACAAAACGAAGCCAGGTGCAGGAATTTTTCACAGCTAATGCAGAAAACATGTAAAACATTGGCTGTCCTGCAGGAAATGTGCTCTGGCATTGTTAGTGCTCAGACCACTGCTATAGAGAATCAGTTGGAAATGGTCAGAGTCTTCCAGGGCATACATGAGGATTTCCATCACTACATGGAAATGCAATGAATAGTGATACTGTCAGGAACACACTGATGTGTTGTATGATGCCACACTAAGCATCCATAGCCACCTCCATTCTTTCACTATTTAAGACTTACTTGACTTAAGTAGGAGTTGGTCTTGGAAGGGGAAGAGGATGAGGTTCTGTCAGGACACTTGTGGACAGATGGCATGAGACCATGAGTGCTTCTCAAGGATGTATTGTAATCAGTCTGAGTAACAGGCACAGCAGAGTTCATGCAGGCTATGTCACCATTCAGCTACACCTCACAGAACCTCTCATTAAAGGTCGCAGTCCCAGCACAGCAGCACTGTCAGATCAGTGACTAAAGGGCCACCTGTATCAAGTAGGTCACTACATTGGAACAACTCACCATCCCATTCTCATGACAGCCCCTCTTCAAAGTCACTTGAACCATCACTCAGCCAACTTTTAGGAGATATGTATGACACATTTGACATTGACATACAGTGATTTAAGTATGACATTTCCATTACTAACAATTTGACCTTCACAAAGACAGGTCAATGTTAAATTTGAAAGGGATTAAGTTATTAAAAAAATGCAGGCATTTAGTACGCTTTATAACTGTATGCATGTCATTCCTGTACTGGTACTGTTCAACTGGGAAAACACTGAATAATATAAAAAAAATATTATGGTATGTTTTCCTTCAAATGCAAGGTATGAACATATGTTAAATACTGAATGAACATGTTAATATCTGAACCACTTGAGGACATTCACTACATGCATACATAGGTACACCATCTCACTAGTATTTATTGTGTAAAACAGTTAATGTTCTTATATGATGCCCTATGACATCACTGAAAAGGAGTCAGTGAGCACTCAAGTATGATGTTTACAAGCAATAATATGAATAACTGTTCTGAAATAAAATAAAAAAAATGAAATCATTATTTAAAGATGAGCAGGAATGTTAGATGAACAGTGAAAATAGACCACGCACCACACAGCATAGCCCAAATTTACCACTGCATACATCAATTATGCTCTGCATTTTTTACAAGAAAGGAAATTCTAACCTGTCATGATCCATGATCATGGACTAGGCACCCATCTTTACCTACACAGCAATATGCCATGTACTGCTGCATGGCGTCCCCTAATAGTGCTTTGAGCTGGTCACCATTAGTCACAGTAGGACTGGTAGGACTGCAATTGGAAGATGTGACATCATGGGTCACTTCACAACTAGATCCACATGATCATGCTGTGCAGAATGCAACATGCAGTAAACAACCTGGATGCAGTAGCTGGATCATAGAGAAGGGCTTCCCAGACTCATCCAGGCACTGTAAAAAATGGCTCTTCAGGAAGCCGAAAACTCTCTCAATGACAATACAGGTCTGGAACAGGGCTGTTTTAAAGTTATGTCCTCTAGCTCCAGCTGGATTTCTCACTGTTCTCATGAGTCATGGCTCCAGTGTATATCCAGCATAACCTGAAAGAAAGAAAAAAAAGAGAGAAAAGGAGGGTGAAGCAAAACAAAGAAAAAGTAATGTAATACTCAGCTATGCATTTTATCTTCAATAACTGGTTAAATAAAACAGAAAAAAGAGAAAATATATTTTTCCACTTACCAACAAGAGGACCTTTGGGCATCTTACCATGGAGGATGAAGCAGTACAGTGACCTAGTATGTCTGATGTGAGAATCGTGTACACTGCCAGGATGCTGGGCAAAGACATGTTGATACACCTCCAATTCATCAAATATTACCTGGCGACTGATGGAATGATAGTCCTTCCTATTACAGTACCACTCGCCCCATGGACCATATGGGGCCCTAATTGTAACATGGGTGCAATTTATTGCACTATGTATCGCAGGGAAACACACACACCAGAAAAGGAATGCATAATTGTGGCTCATTCCTGAGCTAATACAGGGAAAAATGTACTGATCTGCACGTACCAAGACTATGCCCAAAAGTACATCCAATCTGCAGTATCACTTGAGGCAGAAGCCTATGAAATACCCAACATGTCCTCAGTATGTCTCTTGAAGGCTACTGTAACAAGTATAGTGAGGGTTATACATACCTTAGTATTCACTGGTAAAGGACATCTGTGCATTCCTCCAGTACCCCTATAGGGGTTATACATGTTCACTAAGATCCTTAACAATATCCTTGTCCACTGTAAGCCTTTCAAGTATCTCCTGATTATCAAAATAATAGTGTGTTATCCTCTGCTTATATCTTCACTTTCTTGACAGAAACATGCTGCGGCTGAGCAAAAGCGGTTTTGGGTCAGTCAAGACAAGCAGTTCACAATGGGAAATAAGACCACCAGCAAGTGACAACATCATCATAGATTGCAAAGTAGATAGAATAGGTGAAACTCCAATTTATATAAAGCATCTGGGGCTGGCATGGAAAAGCAGGAACATTTAACTATGAATCACAGTTAGGCGAGTGAGAATGCTTCATTGGCACATGGTGTTTCACATCACTCCTGATTTACATCTTACTGTGTCTTCATTCGCTTAGTCTTGGTCAGCAACATAGGTACACCATCTCACTATTATTCATTGTGTAAAACCTCTACTTGCACTGTGTGTGTGTGTGTGTGTGTGTGTGTGTGTGTGTGTGTGTGTGTGTGTGTGTGTGTGTGTGTGTGTGTGTGTGTGTGCATTAGCGTAAGCAGCCTCTATGAACTGAAGCTTAACTGCACTCATTTGCTGATAGTGGGATATCCTTAATGCATTTGTAGAATGACTATGAATACCACCCTAAATGTCTGTCTTTTCTTTGACAATCTCAGAGAAAGATACTACTTAAAAAAAAATAATGCTTGATTTTGTTGAGATCAAGTATTTTCATTTTACAAGATTTGATTTGGTAAGGAAGGTGAACTGGTCCAGCTGTATATGTAAAGTTCAAAAATCAGCTCTTGATACATATTTCTAACAAAACCATGATGCCTAAAAGAATTCAGCTTAACTCACAGACAAAACTAGGGGAAGAGCTGCTAATTTTATTGTGTGCTTTTTTTAATACATCATGGATTGAAGGCAAGATTCCGGAGGAATGGAAGAGGGATGATGTGATTCTTTTTCCTAGTACTAGGATTAAGAAAAAGGCCAAGTAATAATGATCAGCAAGTTTAATCAAGTTGTAGGGTAGTATATAGACTCATGGCTGAAGAAGAAGAAACAAAGATGAAATATTTACAAAAAATTCAAGTCTACATGTACTCGAAACATGAAGCTCATGCAATAAAGCTAATGTGTGTATGTGTACGTATAAAGGAAATATGTATAGCCAGGGAAAATGGATGTAATTAAAAAAAATAACTTCCCAAGCTTAACATAGCTAAGTTTGTCTTATCTGACCCTTTGTTTTTTATAACTAGTGGAAACAGTGGCATTGCTAAGCTGCCTCTATATGACCCTATATCTCAGCAATTTCCTTATCTAAGCGATGGATACTGTTTGGGCATCACAGAAGTGCTATGAGTCCAGGGATGTCTAGTTAAATTGTAATATACGGTGTTTAAGAAAGAAGAAATCATACAAATCAGTCATGCAATAATGTAGAACTGTTACAACAATGTAAGACAGGTCACTGTTGTACATATTGTACACAATATTCAGCTTCAGATTACTTAACAGAATCCATAAATGTTGGAAACCAGGAACACATAAATTTGATATAATATACAAAATATTGAATCACAGAATGCTGAAAACTCAAAATATTGTAAACTGGAATTTGCCCTTTCCCCACTGTTGTGTGATCCCGGAGTTTGCATGTTTAATTAGGAGGGAGTGTAGGGTGCAGGCCCTCTGCATTAAACAGGTTTTCCTTATTCTGAATTTTCAACATTTTGTGATTTAACAGTTTGTGTTTTGATCAAATGAATGTATTCCAGAAAAAAAAACTATAATCAAAAACATATTGAAAGCTACAAATAACTAAATTGTACAAAAATAAAGCAAAGCATTTTATTGTAGCTGTATGGTTTGGGGAGGTGAGTAGGCCTATTAGGAGAGGTGGGAGCTAACAATGTTGAGGAGGTGACTGTGATTGCTGCATGAGGAAGGGGAAAGACTATCACATCTGCTTGCTTTGTTGGCATATAAGCAGCAGCATGTATAGACCGATAGACGTCTTCTGATATGAAAGAGAAGAGCATTACACCTAGATATGGCAAGGTAGACCACGGCTAAAACAGAACATCTTGATCATCACTGTAGATGAAAACACCATTTCAGGTTCTTGAGCCTTGCCTCAAGGTGGAAGCAATAGACCAGACCTCTAACCCTGGAGGGAATAATAGACCAATAGTGGGTTTTGGGAGGAGGCTAGATGGACAAACTGAAGAACAGAAATTAGAAATACATACAGAAAAAAATAAAAATTGTTCAAAGAGGTAAGCTCCCCTGAACCCCATGTGAATCCCATATGTTAGGAATACTGCCCTCCATTGTCAGGAATGAGGAACTAAGAAATAAAAGCAAAACAGCAAACAACTGTATAAAAAAAAACAAACAAAAAAACGTCTTCCTGCATTACATTTGCAATGCTACATTGGGGGACAAATATTCAGCAAATACACATATAAAACAAAGTTAAACAATTCTATGACGGGAATAAAAAAATGGCTCTACATATATATATATATATATATATATATATATATATATATATATATATATATATATATATGTATATATATATATATGTATATATATATATATATATATATATATATATATATATATATATCAAAATAGAATATATTAAACACCAAACCCCAGTATACTAATAGCAATAACATTTCTATCACAACTATTATGAAGGATCTCTTTAATCCACTTTTGCTAATTTGAGAAGTCTGCGGATTGCCCTTGAAGAAACTCTGACTCCATGCACCACACTGTACGCTACTCAAAATGAATATTAAATTTATTACAGGAGAAAATAAATGTGTTTTCTACAAGGGTTAAGGAAAACTGGCGTGCAGTACATGCAAGGGCTTTAAAGTATAAACCAATGAAGAAACAATATTAGTGATGGCTGCTTCAAAGGGGAAGTTTGCCTTAAATGGTGGTAGTACAACTTACAGAAATATAAAATAAGATTTGTGTAAAATGGTATGAAAAGGACTTACTGGAGGAAATAATATAGAGGCATAGGATAGTGACAGTAGCTATGGATGGGCATGGGACCCCACTGCGGCTCAGTGGCGAAGCTGTATGTCTCATAAATCCATAGTCATTGTGCTCATTATTGACCTCTCCTGGTACTGTATATGTGTGTGTGTGTGTGTGTGTGTGTGTGTGTGTGTGTGTGTGTGTGTGTGTGTGTGTGTGTGTGTATATATATATATATATATATATATATATATATATCTATATATATAAGTGTGTGTGTGTGTGCGTGTGTGTGTGCATGCGCACGTGTGGGTGCGAAGGTGGAGGGTTCTTCTCTTCCATATCTAGAATATGAAGAATGAAATGTTCTATGCTGTCCATTTTTATTGTATTTAACTTTGTCATGAACACTATTTTTCTCAGTGAAATGAACTTAAAGATTATCAGTTGCTGACTAATTCAATGAAAAAAATATAAAAGATATTTCCTTGAAACTCTTAAACACCTATGCATGTTTTGTATAAGAAAATTACTAAATGAGTGAGAAGTGTCAGCTCTGTGGAAGAGGCAGCAGAGGGGCTACTAGGGGCTGGCGAGTCAGATACACTATTGACTAAAATTAATCTAATTTTGTCTTCTGTGGTAGGGAAGGACTGAGACTGGATTCCTATAATGAGGCAGTTTTCTTTGTGTGTTTGTGTGTGTGTGTGTGTGTGTGTGTGTGTGTGTGTGTGTGTGTGTGTGTGTGTGTGTGTGTGTGTGTGTGTGTGTGTGTGTGTGTGTGTGTGTGTGTGTGTGTGTGTGTGTGTGTGTGTGTGTGTGTGTGTGTGTGTGTGTGTGTGTGTGTGTGTGTGTGTGTGTGTGTGTGCATGCATGTGTGTGTGCACGCTTGTCCATGTGCATAGATAATGTACTTCAGAATATGTTTTAACATGGTTTCACAGCAAAGGAATAATACAAAACCAAATGTATATAATCATATCACACTGAATGTCCACTAAAATGGATAAGGGACATCTGCTGGATGTATTGAGTATTATATATATATATATATATATATATATATATATATATATATATATATATATATATATATATATATATATATAAATATATATATATATGTATATATATATATTTATGTGTATTCATTTTTGAGGTAGGTGTACTGGAAACAATGGTCCATTTTCAACTGTAGCCTTGTTACAAATCAAAAACACCAACTTATTTAAAAGTTTTACAAAAGCTGAGCACAGTAACAGTATAATGAAAACACAGTGAATATTCAAAACAAATAAGTGCTGCCTAGTTTTGTATCTGGAAAACAGCAAACCATCTTTATTTATTTATTGCCAGTTTTTTACTAGGGGAAACTGACTGGGCTTAGAGTCCTATTTCTTGAGGAGGCCTGGGAAGAACTTCTACTTGAATAAAAAATAAAGTTATAATAGAATATATATATATATATATATATATATATATATATATATATATGTATATATATATATATATATATATATATGCCCCTTCACATGGTCGACATTTCAGAATGTCGAAGACCGTATGGCCGAGACCATATGATCGACATTCCAGATGTCGACCATGTGGAACCGGCATCTCCGTACAGTGCAGAATGGAAAGATTTCCATCTTTCGCCTTGGAGTTGGTATATTTAAATTCTGGGGGTGGGTGGGGGGAGACCCCCATGGGGGATGCAGGGGGTGTAGCCCCCCTTTTAACAGCGTGAAAGTAAGTTTTTGGTGTTTTTTTTTTTTTTTTTTAATTCAATGGTCGACATTTCGAATGACGATCAAATGGTCTCAGCGATATAGTCTTCCACATTCTGAAATGTCGACTATATGAAGTAGATCCATATATATATATATATATATATATATATATATATATATATATATATATATATATATACATACATACATAATTTACTAAGACACAGTGAAGAACACTCAGTGCAAAAAAGTATGAGAAACAATAAAAAATATAGATGTACTTTCAAGTGGTAAAAGCTGAACATATGAGTATTTTTAAAAAGCACAGAAGGAACGGACAGCACACAATAGGAGGGCTGGAAACACAGCTTTAATACTCCACAAACGATAGTGGTTGTCTGATGAAGGCGGGTTATTTGAACCTGCCGAAAGCGCTTACCATTATCTGGATTTTATATTTTTCGTATCGTTTGTGGAGTATTAAAGCTGTGTTTCCAGCCCTCCTATTGTGTGCTGTCCGTTCCTTCAGTAGTTTTTGGTTTGTTCTTGTTTGGTTCCTGACCTATTTTTAAAAAGCAAAATAGTACTATTGAAGACAAAAAATAAGAGACATTAAGATAGCAGAGATAGGTACCCCATGTAGTACTGAGACAATGAGGTCAGAAATGGAAGCAGAGATAGAATGATGTGCTAGATAGTCATTGTAAGGAGTAGAATAAGAGGGAAAGATATGGGAGAGTGAAAAAGAAGAAATCAGGTAGGTATGTTCTGCAAAGCTAAAACAGAAACATACCTGATTTTCCTCACATTTTTGCACTGTACCTATAAACATCTGCTTTTTACAGTTAAATAAATAAATAGACAGCAATGGAGGTTATGTTTTCTCTGTTGCTTTTCATGTACTGATGTCCTGTGCAAGCACAGGAATGTATGTCCCATACACATGCTCATTACATCAGAATAGATAAGGCAATGCAGTAGAAGACATAAGTCTCCTTTTACAATCACATTATTTAAGAAAGGTAAGTAATTTATTTCTTAAATGTTGGTATTGCATAAAAGCAATAATCACTCCTGTTTGTGGGTATATGAGAATTTACCCACGGTTTGCTTTGTATAATCTCTCAGATTTTGCCCTCTTCATCAAACCACACTGACCACTGACCATGGATAAATGCTGATACACCCATGCACAGTTGTGGATTATTAGTTTATTAGGAAAACTTTATTAGTGGCAAATAGCAATGCATCTGAACAGAACATTGCACTGTCAGACCTGACCACATGACTGTTCTCCACAGAAGTCTGCATGTCATTAGCAAAGGTACACTCTTCAATGCACACATATAAACATTCAGACATTCATGCATGCACTCACTCTCTTAAATTTCTACGTACACAAACATGCATACCTTCACCCACAAATATGTCTTCTCTCACCTGTTAACACAGAACGAAGCACTTATCCATACACCTGCACCACCTGCCGATTTATATCATACTGCATTTCAATCACACAGGCAGACACATACACACACATCCAGTCTCAGTACCCCCTGTCTACCTGCAAAAGTTTGACAGCTCTTGTGTATGAGCGTGCACACACACACACACACACACACACACACACACACACACACACACACACACACACACACACACACACACACACACATATGCATCCAGACTTCTAACTCTGCAGCTAATCCCCTAGAGATACCACAGAAGCAGACAGACATGCACACATACAGATTGGCCTCTTTCATGCCTCAACAGATATGCACACACTTATGTCCACACATGTTCACCCCAAAGCCCCATGCTTTCACTAGGCTTACTTGCTCTGTTAATAATCAAACAGAAATTAATGTGTGCAACCAATTTTTAGATGGTATTCAGTTCTTCCATAAAGAGCAAAATTTTACCCACCTGACCAGTTCTGTGAATTGTTTGGCTGAGCAAACTGGAAATTGTTTACATTTCTGGGAGAAAGAACAAATGGATAATTAATATTAGCCATTGCCATGTGGCTTCACTCATGAAACCCCTCTCTGTGCTGAGGCTCACAAGAGGGGAAAATCTCAGTTGAAGAGTGACCTATGAATTAGAAAGGCTAAGCTCAATGTGGAAATGTTCTAAGAGAAGGATTATGCCTTGTGTTAAGCCAGTCTGAATCCCAGAAGTTATTTTTAGATAGGGTCAAAGTAAGGTCTGAATGATCACAATAGATTGACAGACTTCAATTTCGGAAAATAGGTTAAAATAAATTTGTAGCAACCAGTTCTCTTTAGTGTATCAAACACACACAAAGCTATCAAAAACATAAATGCATATCTCTTTTATAACTTCTGGTTTAAAAGACCAGATATCTATGTAGCTATGTATACATGTGAGATATTTATTCTGTTTAAAATGCTGAGATAAATTTTAAATAAAGTTATTTTGATTGAATTTCAAGTTACAGCTGTATTTTCATTTTCAATCTAGAATCAAAATCAAGAGGCATCTTCTAAGTAGGAGTCTTACTAAAATTCTCTTATAATGTCATCTGAAAATATAGAAAACAGGGACCTTTACGTACAAGGATCAAAATATGTGAAAAGGAAAAAGAAAGAAAAAAAATCAGAAATAGTGAAGCAACCTTCCTGAAAACAATCCGTAATAAAGAGGTTAAACATCAATTAATAAATGATCACTTGAAAGGTACTGCAAGCTCCAGTGATCGAATTGTCACGTTCCACTTTAATAAACCATTCGAACACCAAAGTCCTTTGACGACCTTCATTGTTTAACATAATAATGATAAATGCATGAAACTTTATTAAGCATAAACATAACTTAAATTTTTTGGAATAGAAAGCATAAAATGACTATCCATAAGGGCAGCATAACCACTCATCCTTGGAATAAGCAGCGTCCCCCACTTGCTCGCTTATCGTCACACTTACAAGGCAGGGTTCCACCGCTCATCTTCAACACCTCGTTTTCAAATGAAAACCATGAAGTCCAAAGAACCTCCAACAATCTTATACCACTTCAATCTCCTTCCAACAGTTATCCGTCAGAGGTGGAACAGAAGAGGGAGAAGCCTGTCCCTCTTCTCTGCCTGTCCTCAAATAAAAAAAATACCACCCCCCCCCCAAACTCCAATGTGCACTACCTAAATGGGATGGGATGGGAGGGCAACAAGATCACACCAAATGTGACTCTCACCAGCCAAATCCCACCTTAAAAGGCTTAAAGACTCTCCCCCACCTTACATCACTTCCTCGCTTAGTCCCCAACGTGCTTTACGCTTCCATGCCCACTCCCTTTCAAACCCTCTTAACTGCCCACCCTACCACTTCCTACACTTGATCTCCATGCTTCACCCCCCTTCTCCACTAAAGATGTCCTGTAACTACTTTATCTGTTCCAAACTTCATTTGTCATGTTCCACTTTAATAAACCACTCAAACACCAAAGACCTTTAATGACCTTTATTATTTAACATAATAATGATAAATGCATTAAACTTTATTAAGCATAAACATAACTTCAATTCCTTGGTATAGAAAGCATAAAATGACTATCCATAAAGGCAGCGTAAGCACTCACCCTTGGCATAAGCAGCATCCCACATTTGCTCACTTATTCTCACACTTACAAGGCAGGGTTCTACGGCTCACCTTCAACACCTTCTTTCCAAACCAAAACAACCAAGTCCAAACAACCTCCACCAAAATCTTTCACCACTTCAAACTCCTTCCACCAGTTATCTGTCAGAGGAGAACAGAAGAGGGACAAGCCTGTCCCACTTCTCTGCCCACCAGCCCCCATGGACTGTTCCCCCTCACACCCTACCCTCACTAAACAGTCCCTCCTAAAACAGTCCCAGATTCAAATTAAATAAGTAAAGCCTAAAATCACTAAAGTGAACCGCATCTGTCCTAAACCACATAGGATCCCTATCATCAAACTCACTGTGCCAAATAGTATGCACCCCCATCCCCTTTAACTGTTCTGCTAACATAAAACTCACATACCTACAAGGCCTCTCAATTGCAGAAAACTTCTTTGCATCCCTCCAAAATAACCGAAGAATAATATCCGACCAAACCAAACACACTGATGGATAAAGCTTCCTTAAGGGTAAGAAGTCTTCACAATTATGATAAACTAGCTGCCTCTTTGGTATAGGTTCATAGGTTGGTACTAGGCTATCAGCCCTAGGGCCTATACAAGCCTAGCCATAACAATTCCCTGGCTATTTCTTCCCACATTATTTACTTTCCTGGACCCCTGTCTAGCAGGGTGACTGACGTGATCCCTGGGGTGAATTTCCTTTCTCCCATCCAATCGTCAAGGTTCCTCTTGAAGAGGTCCAAAGAGGCACTCTGCTTGACATGTATGGGCAATCTATTCCAGAGTCTGGGGAGTCTCTGGGTCAGGAACCTATCCCTCCAACATGTTTTGTTTATTGTGATGACAAGGTTTAGATCCCTGGAGCGTGGAGCTCTGAGGGATTGGGATTTCTTTAAGTGTAGCATGTCCAACAGCTCTGGGTTTGACATGGCCTTGTATGTTAAGCAGAGATCGCCTCTGAGTAGACGATATGTGACAGAGTATAGCTGGAGTTGTTTAAGGCGGTCAGCGTAGGGCATCTGCTTTGGGCCTGTGATTCTTTTAGTGAGGTATTTCTGAGGCCTTTCCAGTTGCTGCAGATGTCTTGAGAGGTACATACCAAATGGGGCATTGTATTCTATAATGGGTCTAATGAGGGATGAGTACAGTGGGACAATGACCTCCTTTTTTCTGGATGAAAAGCCCTTCGTGATGAGGTGTGCCACATAGAAGGATTTCCTGACTGTTGTGACGATGTGGTTATCGAAGGTAAGACCACTGTCCACCTGTGTCCCTAAGTCTCTTATCACACTTTCTGTGTTTAGTGTACTGCCACCTATATGGTAATTCATGGATACATGTTTTTCCCAAAGGGGATAACAATACATTTCTTGGCATTGAGCTTGAGCCCATGGCTCTGGCACCAAGCATATGTTTCTGTAAGGCCCTTTTGTAGAGTATCCACATCATTTGGGATTCAATAATGTCTCCCAGTTTGCAGTCATCTGCAAACTTTGTTAGCCAGAGTCCCTTAGTGTTGACCTGTACTTCAGAGAAGTAGATGCCAAACAAGAGCAGCCCCAGGACTGAACCCTGAGGTACTCCACTTGTCACTTGTCTGGAGCTGGATTTGGAGTCAGCTACTTTTACAGTGTGGGTTCTATCAGTAAGCCATTTAGCAACCCATTGGGTGACATAGGGATTAATGCCCAACTTAGTAAGTTTATCTATGATTCCAGAGTGGGGGATGGTGTCAAAGGCCTTGGCAAGGTCTAGATAGGCTGTGTGGACCACCTTACCCTTGTCCATGGCTCTGGAGACTGATTCAAAGAAGTCAATCAGGTGCAGGAGACAAGATCTTTCCTTCACAAACCCAAACTGGGTGGGGTCCAGTGTTTGAAGGTTACCAATGTCTTTGTTTATAAGTTCCATGATAATACGCTCCATGGCCTTTCAGATAAGGCTTGTCAGACTGATGACGGTAGTTTCCGGGATCCAAGGTGGATCCCGTCTTGTGGATTGGGATAACTGTAGCTCTGCGCCACTCAGTAGGCATGAAACCTGAGGTGAGGCTATGATTAAACATGACACTTAGGTGAGGTGCCAGTTCATATTGTAGTTCATGTAGTACACAGCCCGGGATGTCATCTCCCATGGATGCTGTATTCTTGGCTTTAGAGAGTGCGTTTTGTACCTGTGTGGCCGTTATTACTGGAATTTGGCAATCTTCCGGTATTGAGATGGGCCATTTAGGGGGTGAGAGTGGGGTGAAGTTGGCACTGAATCGATCTGCCAGGATATTGGCAATATCATTCGGATCAGTATATTTAATGCCATTCTGTTTTAGCTCAGAACAGATCTGAGCATTGCCATTTAGATTCTTGACATAATTATAGAATGCTTTGTGGTTGTCTTTGGAATCTTTGGCAATTTTATTTTCGTAACTAGCTTTGGAGGATTTTATGAGGCATCTCAGTATCTTACTGAAGCTAGTAAGGGAGTTTTTTGCATCCTGGGATTTTCCTCTTTTCTGCAAAAGTTTCTTCTTTTTGTTGTAAAGTTTGTTTATGGCAGGGGACCACCAGATTGGCTTCCTTTTTTTGGATGAGAGCATTTTGGTTCTATTTGGGATGGCACGATTCATGCATGAGTGGATGTGCTCGTACAGTGCCATAGTGTAGGATTCAGTAGTTGAACTTTCAGTTCCCATCTGCATGGGTGTCATGAAGTTTGTCACTTCTGACTTGAGTAGCATGAAGTTGGCTTTGGAGAAGTTTTTTATGGTGGTTTCTTTACTGTGGGGTGGGGGTGGAATGTGGATGTTAAGGGTGATTAGCTTATGGTCAGGCCTGACTAATGAGGGGGTGACCATAGGTATGGAGCATTGATTTCCCATGTTGGTAATGACCAGGTCTAGGATATTGGAGCCCCTGGTGGGACTATGGATTAGTTGATCCAGGGCGTTGGAATTTATGAATTCCAAGAACCAAGGTGTTGGGACATGAGTAGTTTTCCCAGTTAATGGCAGGGTAGTTAAAATCACCCAGTATTAGGGTGTTTGGTTCATCTTAATATTTTCTAGTATGTTTAGAAAGGTGTAGTGAGAATCTTGGGGTATGGTGGGGGATCTGTAGCAAGCTACAATTTGGATTGCAGTCTTACCTAGTGTTAGTTGCGCTTGGAGAATTTCAGACACATTGTGTTGGCCAACTAGCCTGGTGGTGTGAATATCCTTGGTGAATATTGACACTCCTCCACCTTTAGTGTTTCGGTCCTGGTTTGGTGGCCGAAAAGTGTGGTAAGAGTTGTAGCCTGGTATTGCAGGGGTGCTCTCTGGAGCCTTGAACCAGGTCTCAGTTACTGCACAGATATCGATGTTCTCACACCCAAATCATTACCTGCTAGATGAATCAACAGACTTTGAGGCAACTCCCACTGACTCTGTAACATCATAAATACCTGAAGTAGCTGGTTCTACTTCAGCCCTCTAATACCATGCCAGGTAGCCTTCCATCCGAATCGCTGCAAGCCCAAGTCAGTGCCATTGCACCTAACCGCAGCCTGCCTAGCTGCCCAATAAACAAAAGAGTGGCTTAAAATGATAATCCTTTCCCAAAAGTGAAAAAAAAAACAATTAACAATAAAATAAGAAATACCAACCCTTATTTAATATACGTCAAAAATGCCTTAGAAGACCACCTCCCGACCCTTTTAATGACTTCAGTCAAACTGCCTCCTTTCGCTAGGTTTGATGCCCTACCCATCTGAAAAGAATGAGTAGAAAATTTGTCCCACTCAAGGCCCACAATGAAAAAGGCCCTTCTCATGACTAAATTCAACTGCCCCCTGTTAAAGCCCTACCACCTACAGGTGTAAAAAACATCATGTGCCCTACCCTCTTTAGATGCACTCAGTCTCCTTCCTCATGCTACAGGACACATCCATTCTGGCTTAATTTCCCCCAAAACTATAGATGCCCCTTTCCCTTCCTAATCAGTTTTCGATGACCTCAACCTAATGTGCACCACCCTTAACAACATCAGAACATCGTCCCATACCAGCGATCCCAGCAACTCTGACACCTGAAAAGCTCCACAATACATCAATGCACTCAACGTGCCCCACATCACATATTCTGCTTAGTTTCCACATACTCTTGCCTAAACCCTGTAACAACATTTTTAAAATTCCTGTAGTCACCAGCCATCTTCTGTCCCTATTCGAGCCTTCTCCCCTACCCAATCCTTTCAACACTTGCCCAACTGTCCAAGACTTAGTCCAATCCTCCAATCTGGCCGACCAAGCAAACACCCCATTTGCTGCCAAAACCAGGCTCACTGATCTCACTGCTTTGCCCTGTGCTTTCATCACTGCTAAATAATGCAACAGTAAATCTTCCAACCACACACATTCCTCCTCTGGTAATTGCCTAACAAAATTATCAAAATCATGCAATGCCCTACCGTAAGCCTTCCTGGTGGTTATCATCCACGACTGCTGAACCAGCCTGCTGATCCCTGCTGCCCAATCTACCAAACCTCATCTGGTACCACCCTGGGGTCCTCTGAAGGTGTTGGAGCCACCTGCCAAAACCTGGAAAACTGAAAGTGAGACAGGCTGTCAGCAATCTCATTCTTCACTCCCGGTACATGTACCCCTGTGAAATAAAAATTAATCAACAAACTCTGCAAAACTAGTTTACAAAGAACCAACAACAAGCATGCAGATTTAGCCGTCTTAACTTGCAAAACTGTCACCACTGCAATACTGTCTGAGTTAAACACCCCTCAAATGATCCTGCTCTTTCAACTCCTTACACATCCTCAAAAACTTACGCATTGCCACACGTGTCCCCTCTTTAACTTCACCCACTAGCAAGAAGTCATGTAGGTAATGTAATGCTCTCTGCCCTTCCACCCGCTGTTGCCATATCCAATGTAAGGCCATGCTAAACTTTTCAAAAGTGGAACAAGCCACTGCACATCCCATCGGCATAGCTGTGTTAAAGTAAAAACTATCTCCCACTACCATGCCCAATATTGGCCAATTCTCCTCCCAAACCAGCAACAGGCAAAGGCAGACTCAGTGTCCCCCTCCACTAGCCAGTGGTCCTCCAAACTTCTAATGATGCGAACTGCATCATCTAGGGATGCATAAGTCACTCTAATCTCCTCCCCAGGGATAAAATCATTGACAGAGTTGCCTTCCGGGTAAGATAAATGAAGTACTAAATGAAACTCACCTGGTCTCTTTTTGGGAACCAAACCCAAAGTTGATACTTTGATCTGAGTAAATGGTGGATTATCAAAGGGGCCCAACAACTTACCCACCTGACACTCCTACTCAATCTAAGCCCCCAGCACATCCTCCCTCCCTTGCACTGACTTCAGAATTTTTTCCCACGTTACCATCCCTCACCAAACACGACTTGATCGAAAATCCCCTCGAAAAACCCTCAACCAGTTACCCTTCCACTGCTGACAGTGGATACTGTGCCAGAAGATCCTGCAGGACATGCACCTTAATAGGTGAATGAGTCCCCTGGGTGCCCCCTTGTTCCCTGAAAGGACCCCCTCCCCGTGGCCTTGAAAATTGCAGCCCCATGGGCAGCCCACTCCATCCTCTCTGACCCGGAAAGGATGATGACTGCTCCTCCCCAAATGACCATCACTTCCCCCACATTGCATTGCTGAATGCCTGCCCATACACTTTGAACAACTATGGGAGAATCTGCAAGCTGCCCAGGAACACTGCTCTGTGTTAAAGGCCCAACATATTCCACCACCCCCTTTTGCAAGCTTATCCACTCTATTTCCCAACCCAAATCTGTCCATCATAGTGGACAGCCAGATATCAGGGTGTCTTACCTCCCAGTGCATGGATTTGTCAACTGCCTTCCTCTAGCAGAATTTCTGATCATACCACAGCCATGCATTATCTGACCATATACTTTGCACCTCTTGTATAGTCAGAAAATAAGCCAGGAATGGAAGGGCAAAGTACTATCCCTTTCCAACCACACTGCCATGTAATATATGAATCCCAAGACCCAATTTTCCCACATCCTCTGCCGAAACTTAGCCACTCACCTGTGACCTAATGCAGCCTAGGCAGCCAAGAGGTTTTTCCCATTCACTGTCTCAGATTCCATCAAGTACTGCACCCCATCAGCATCAATTAACTTGAAAATATCCATATATTCTCCCTTCCAGATCTTCTCCTTCACCATATGCGAGATGTGAGGAGTCAAAAGGATTGCTGCACCCTCCTGCCCTAAAGGCTGCATCATCAACCAATCCTCCAGATGTGTCCCAAAGTCTGACCCTATGTCCTCCATGCAAGTGTCCATATCTTCCTCTAGCAATGAGAAAGTGCTATCAAAACTCAAATCATGATCCCCTAATGGCTGCAAACCCACACCACTGGCTCTGGCCCCACCGACATCCTGAGAGACACTAGACCATCCATTAACCCTGCCTTGAAGCCTCACACTCAACCCCTGGCACTCACTGCCTGCTACCTGTCCATCAGCTTCCCCCCAACAGAGACTAACAAATCATTAGTTGATGGGGCTGAAGGTGGTGCCACGAGTGTTGCAACCTCTATTGTCCTCTCCTCTCCTCCACTGTCAGCATCTGCCCTGCTCTCTTGGCTCTGGTAGCTCAAGTATTGTTCCCCATCTGTCGTCTCTTCCGTGTCTTGGGACCCTGCATGCTGGTAGCTGCATCCATATTCGGCATCTCCCAGAACAGGTCCTTTGCTTGGGCCACGATGCTCACCCATCTCTGCCTCAAAACCCGTACCTCTGCCATGTTGTTTCAGCTCAATACCTAAAAATACAAGTACACATTGTAAGTAAATGTCTGTAACAAAAAAGTAAATAAAACACACATGCACATACACCTTTAAACACCTAGTACTCCCCTGCCAGCCTTTCCATATTGTAGGGCAGCAGCACATGCTCTCAGCTTCAGCCCAGGCCCCAAGAAATACCTCAACGCATGGACAGAACAGCTAGCAGAGCAACTGAAAGTAATTTCTCTCCTGCTCCTAAACCCCCCCCCCCTTTTTTTTTAAATATCAAGTATCTAGCTCCCCTGATGCACCTCACTCTAGAGCTGCAAGCCCAATGCAGGCTGCCTAAACCTCTGTCCTTCACATAACTGGAATGATTGCAGTACTATGGATCTGAGCAAGGTATGCACAGCCACCAGTGACATACCTTGCCCTCCTCATCATCCTGATTGATATATATATATATATATATATATATATATATATATATATATATATATATAGTTTTTTTGCGTTATTAGCATTTATTTTGTTTTTCTTTCTTTCTTTTTATATATATATATATATATATATATATATATATATCTAACATCACCGGTGTTAACGGCCAAGTAGGAATACAGCAAAACAGCATGCTGTCTCTCCTCAGCCCACTAACCAGCAATGCAACTCTGGGGAAAGTAACTAAAGGGGAAAGTGAACTAAAGGGCTAGCATCCTTCCAGAAAACCCCAGAAAACATTCGACATTTGCCTCACACACCCAAGCCACATACAGATGCCATAAACACCAACAACGAGCAAGAACCATTAACCACCAATGCAACTCTGGGAAAGCAACTAAAGAGAAAAGGTTAACTAAAGGGCTAGCTTCCTTACACAAACCCCCCAGCAGACATTTTGCACTCACCTCAAGCACCTGAGCCACATACAGATGCCATAGCTACCACAAATGAGCAGGAACCATTCACACATTACTATACAACGAGGATGCCCGCCCCATGAGTTAACCCTAGCCCCCCCCCACAAGAGAATACCTACCCCATTATGAACTGCATTAACTCCACTATTTATTTTATTCTCTCTCACTGTTTTTTTATTTTTATTTTTACCCCACATTACCCCCTCTTTCCTACCACTACAGTATCACAGTATCAGAAAGCTACCCCCAGCAAGAGAAAGAACAAAAAAAAAAATATATATATATATATATATATATATATATATTTATGCCAAAACGACTGCTCCTCTTAAAACTGGGAAACTGTACTCACCATAATAACCCAAGACCTATCTTACTCCCACCTCAGGTCATCTGGGACATGATCTTGATTCAACAAGATCACACCATATGTGACTCTCAACTGCCAAATCCCATCTTAGAAGCCTTCAATACCCTCCCCCCACCGTACCTCACTTCCTCCTTTAGTCTCCAACCTGCTTAACCCTTTCGTGCCCACTCCCTTTCAAACCCTCTTAACTACCCACCCTACCTACTTCCTACACTTAATCTCCCTACTACACCCTCCCCTCTACATTAAAGATGCCTTCTGAAAACTTTGTCTGTTCCAAACTTCATTTAGACAGCTTGGCCTGCTCAGTTACAGCATATGATACCATATTTATTACTTTAGATTGTAAAAAATATAAGAATCCTTTGTTCCACTTCACCCAGTTAGCATGAATTTTTCTTTGTATTGAACAGTTACAGTGATGTATGTATTCACAGCTTTGTAACAACCCTACTGCAGATTGCCTAATAAACAATCAGTAGTACAGAACTTCAAGCTGTCTAACGAAACCCATAAATATATTCATCCACTCAGGCTTTTTAGAACAGCAGCCTGCAGCTTGCCAGTTTGTCATCTAATCTTTGCATTTTGAACCTTCTGCTTTATTTTGAGTTAGTAAGACCGTATGGTGCTTCTAAACTGAGAGACATATTTCTTGCAATCTGTTACTGAATAGTCATGTTCATTCTTTTACAATAGTAAATGTGATGCCATGAGTTAGACTGAATAATATGTTTTCTACAAGCTGGTTTAACATTAGCATTCCTTTTCACTATGCCAGTCTACATAGAGCAAAATAAAAACAATGCTATTAAGTGGGCATGTTTCATGATGCAGTGCATTGACCTGAGTTATATATTCCCAGAAGCTGTTATCAGCAATGTATTTAGCATTTCTTTGACTATATTCATTCTATGGTCACAAAGAGTTTCACATAACATTCTGACATCCACAATATAACACCTGAACCAATCTTTTACTTAGGACAATCACTGTATAATTCTCAGTTTCACAACAGAAATCTTACAATGACAGAAGTGTACAGAGTTCACTTGGATTTAGCATGCTGTACAGTATAAATGGAAAGCATAATATTTAACTTAAAGAAACATACTACATTTAATCACAAAGACAATGAGATTAAGCAAATCATTGGACATCAAAAGTATTTGAGGACTTAATATTCAATGCAAACAAATGCTTCAGTCTATTTGAGTGTTCTGTAAAGCTGCATTTGTATACTTAATTTGTATGTTTTATGATGTTTTTTGTACATAGGTTTACAGTCTAAATGGGACTCCAACTGGCTCAGCAAGATACCATAATATTCTGTGGAAGATGATTCACTTTTCTTTAATCCAAAGGTATCCATTCGCAAAATATCGATGATAGAGCTCTGTTAGCTGGGTAAGACTTCAACAAGCTTGATAGTAGGTAACCATAGTAAAAAAAACTGCCTAGAAGCTATGTCTTGCCCACTCAGAAAATTTAAACGATCTCTTACCCCTAATATGTAAAAATTCCGGTCAATTTACATTCACTAACTCTTCCACATTTATTTTTCTAACAATGGTTATATCATTTTGAGTTTCAATCCATGTGAGCAGTTCCTGTGTAATTCCATTATGGCTGTTTTGGTAACCTGCTAAATATTCATAAATTTGCTTTACTTTTAAAGAATGCATCTTACATTCTTGAATTAGTCACTAGTTAATATGGTTTTATTTGTTTTGTAAGTTAACTGCCATGTGTAAACTGCATGATACTCAAGTATATAACATTTCAGTTTCTTTTCTCTGCTATGGAGTTATTTTGATGCTTATACTATAGATTTTACAGGTTTTCTATTCCAGCACTCTACTAAAAAAAAAAAAAATGAACATTCCCAGTAATACATTCTCAGCCAACAACTTTCATAAAGAAAGAAATGAACAAATAAATAAATGATAAATGCAGATGAAAAATGAATTGTATATTGCCTTATTTCTCTTTAGTGAGTAGCAAAATAAAAGTTTGCTTTACCCCCTTTATCCCCTCCATACTTTATAAAAATGTAGCCTGTCTGTGTAAGGAATTCCTCTTCTCAAATACATAGTTAAATCTGCATTCCTCTATTTAAAACTTCTCTAAAAATTTCCAGTTTTCCAGTATTTCTCGGTTTTTGACCTTGCTCTCTTATATGTAGAGGTCAGGTTTCATGATATTCCTGCATGGCCACTTTTATCCTTCATTCTATTTTCCTTAGGGTTCTTTTGACTTGACTGCTAAACAGGTAACAGTGAAGCCAACAAGTGCAACTTGCTAAGTGGCAACGTGCTGTATAGGCCTGCTGTTACTTCAACAAGGGAAAATGCAGCCAAATGCACTAGCATCCTGGACTATGCTTATGCTTATGCCTGCACAGATAACTGCAATGTGGTGCACAAGCCACTGTGACTTATCATAGCATTATAACAGGGGCTCAGAACCTGCAATATACATGGCCAATAATTTAATATTTATCTGACAATATTGAAAGTAGCAACATCCAACATATGGCTCATTTGTTCAATCACATCTGCAGCTTGCTATAGCTGTCTAGTGCAGCTTCTATATGTCAGTCAGGGGTATGAAATGATACGTCATACTAGATTAGCATTTTGGGGACTGCATCACACCACTGTTGATACTCATATGTCAGACTATCCAGTGTAATGCTCAATGAAGTCTCACTGCTGTTTTGGAGTTTGGAGAATTACCTGTGACAACACCCCTATAGGTTGTATCTTTTGATCTACCAGCTAATCCTGCCACTTCCATTACATCTGGTTGACAGCACAGAAGACTCCAGCTCTGAATTATTAATGAGCTACTTCCTGTTCCAAAGGTAAAGGGTTTGAATCGTTTTCACCTTCATTTGCCTACTGTGGGACCATTAGCAAATAGTTTAACCAGACAGTGCTTTGGAGCAACTGGAAATTTTACCAAGGCTCCTTAATGGTCTTTTGGACTGCATGCCTAGTAACTACATATAGCCTATGAAATTTATCATTTTCATTCTCCCATTTATCTTCATTTTTTTCTGGCCTTGTTTTTAGTGTTCTTTAAAACTACACCTTTAGTACCTTAATCATGTGTGCTGGAACCATATGGTGGGGGGGGGGGGGGGTAAGATCATCCCAGTTTCAACAGCTGCATAATGTGTCCTCAAACTGCCAATGGAGTAGCAATTACACTGAATCATTTCTACTGGCATTTCTGAGGTAACTGCAATCAGCTGGAAAAAGACAATTTGATTTGAGTAATAAACCTTTTCACAGTTGCCACAGCTTAGTGTTACCATGGACATGCCTATGCAACTGTTCCTGAGGCATACTAATCAATTTCTTTTGTCAATAATTTTGAATAAAGCCAAAAATATGAGACAAATGAAACCTCAAAACCAGGGACAATTTTTAACTATTACTTATTAATTTAAAATTTTAACAATATAGGTTTTGTATCAAAATGCATTTTCTGAATAATAAAAGTATGAATCCTTAAAGTCTCACATTAGTGACTTACTGTAATCCTCTGCAAACCTATCAACTTTTGATTAAAAATTCTGGGCAAAGCCAAAAATTATGGTTGATAATGGGCCAAATCAGGCATACATCTTAAATATTGCTCTTATAAACTTAGAAAGCTGACAAAAACAGGTTTTGCGTTAGTATTTTCCCGAAGGATATAAAGTCTCAGACACAAATATTTCATTATTTAGTGGGCATAATCCTCAATTATTTGCCAAAAAACTCAGATTTTATGAGGAACAGTCCAAAAATATGAGGAAATAATCTGGACATTCTGCAAAATTCTGGAAAGTTTGTATATTGAATGTTTGAAAGTGGGCTGGTTTATTGAAATTTTTACAGATACAACCCAGGATTAATAACAGTAAAAAACAGTTTACAAAAGTACAAAATATTTTATTTATGTACATACTTCCTATAGTTGACCTTCAAGTAAAATCAAATTTCCATAAGTTATATTGATCTGGGTATTTATTGTCTAGTAGCCTGTTTTAGGCAGCCTTTTCCACAGAGGTATATTTCATTGGAGCTAGACTGACTTACAAAGTACTTATCATTTTGCTGTACTTAATTGTTAATTCATTCTCTTATACACATATGGGTATAAATTAAACCACCAAAAAGCCAAACCAAGCCATTCAATCTGCTGCAAATTTAATTGACTGATACATCTGGTACCTCAGCCATTTACCTTCTCCGGATAAATTCATGCTCAAAACATATTCATTTATACTAGTGCTACCCAATTAGTTAAACAATTAAATAAGGAACAATTAAATAATGAATAATTAATCACATTTTTCAGTCACCCTAACACATGCATTTCACAGAATAAATGAATACATAAATAAATAATATCTTCTTTTACTTAACTTGTATAAATACATAAATATAATATTCAAATAAAGTTTCATACAAACTATTACATTTAACAAATACAATGTTAAACACCTAATAAATACTTTAAAAGTTATTATTATTATTTATTTTACATTTGTTAACCGGGAAATTCCGACTGGACTAGGTCCATTTTCAGCGGAGGCCCAAGGAGAAAAGCTCCAACATCAAGTTATACAAATACAGTACATCCAGCATAATACACAAAACAGGTTACATCATGTATGCTGAGCATAGTAATATAACAAGAATTAATAAATAAAACACTCCAGGTAAAAGATATAGAACATGGGTAAAAAGACAATGTCAGTCATAAACCCCTAGGTTGCATATTTCTATAATTAAGAATTAACCTACTTTCCAATTCTGTTAATTTACTGGAAAAGTTTCCCCCTCTAAACAAATGTGTCTGTGCTAGAATACTAAAAAAGAAACTCTCATCTGACCCATGATAAACTGTAGGAAAATGTTTTGCAACAGGACTTCTAAAATTAACATTTCTGATATCCCCAAGAAGTTCCAAGATACAAACTTTTGCTTCACTCTTCATTTGTCCTACACAACCACTTAATAAGACTGCATCTACAACAAATAATATAAACAACTCCACACAAGTCCTGATTGAATCTGTTACTGGAAACAAAATTCCTCACATTCATTTTTGTACCTGATAAATTTCTTATTTTTCCATAAATTTTGCAATGTTCACAAGCAAAGGAGTCCTTGGGGTCTTCCACCAATGACGTGGCTGTATGCCT
Organism: Protopterus annectens; assembly: GCF_019279795.1. NCBI lineage: Eukaryota > Metazoa > Chordata > Ceratodontiformes > Protopteridae > Protopterus > Protopterus annectens. The sequence goes on from NC_056737.1 coordinate 548,778,210, forward strand.
GAGGTTTAATAACCCCTTCCAATTTAAATATCTCCCATAAGAAAACATCAAAATGTTATGAAATAATTTCCCCACCACATCATCATGACAATCTACAGACTAAGTCAATTTTCTCAAAATCTGTGAATAGAAGGAATATTTTGTGACCAAAAAATGTTGTTGTTGTTGTTGTTGTAGACGCTATCACTTGCATTGTTGCCATTCAATTGCCTATCCCCCAATGCATTCTACTCTTTCTACCGTTACTTACATTTAACTTTTTTCTAGCCTTGTCAGGATTTCCATAGATATCCTTGACCCAATAGTCTCACTCTCAGTTCTGAATAACTCTTCTTCTTTTGGCTGCTCCCGTCAAGGGTCACCACAACAGATCAACTGTTTCCATTTCTTCTTGTCCTCTGCATCTTGCTCTGTCACACCAACCACCTGCATGTACTCTCTAACCACATTCATAAACCTTATCTTAGGCCTTCCTCTTTTCCTGTTACCTGGCAGCTTCATCCTTAGCATCTTTCTCCCAATATACTCTGCATCCCTCTTCAGCACATGTCCAAACCAACGTAATCCTGCCTCTCTGGCTTTGTCTCCAAACCTTCCAACCTGGGCTAACCCTCTAATATACTTATTCCTGATCCTGTCCATCCTCATCACACCCAGTGCAAATCTTAACATCTTCAACTCTGCCACATGAAACTCTGACTCCTGCCTTTTGTCAGTGCCACTGTCTCCAACCCATATAACATAGCTGGTCTCACTACCCTCTTGTAGACCTTCCCTTTTACTCTTACTGGTACTCGTCTGTCACAAATCACTCCTGACACTCTTCTCCACCCATTCCACGCTGTCTGTACTCTCTTCTTCACCTCTCTTCCACATTCACCATTACTCTGAACTGTTGACCCCAAGTACTTAAACTCATCCACCTTTACCAACTTTACTCCCTGCATCCTCACCATTCATTATCTACTTTCTAAAAACTTTTCTTCAGAAGTATTAATTGAAATCCATCTAAATTCCCCATAAGTGAAAGTCTTGATTAAATGATGGGGATGTATACTGGCGGCATGAAAAAATTGTTCACAGCAATAGCTTTTCTATAAAGTCTATAATGAATGAAGATAACCTTGCCAAAATATAACTCTTCATCCAGAAACTGAATTTAATATTTGTTCAGTTCTTAAGTAAATTTCAAACCATGATGAGTTTTATTTAATTCATCTACAAATTCAATAAATTGTGAACCATTCCCTTTATAAATAAAAATCAAATCACCTGTATATCACTTAATAAGTTATTACATGCTGAGAAATAAAATAAGTGGGATAAATACATTTTTTCTGAAATTTACCCATGTAAATGCTGGCATAAGAAAGAGTGAACAGAGCTTCAATTGCTTTCCCTTTTCTTTGCAAACAAAATCCCATTACCAAAACTAAAATAATTATGAGTTAGACAAAATGCCAAAATGTTAATGAGAAAAGAGGTACTGGGACCCTCACCTAACATGTTGTTCACTGCCTCCAAATCCCATTTTGCTTTAATATTGGTGTACAGAGAACTTACATCTACTGTAACCCAATAAAAATCATCTTGCTAACTAATCGCTTTCATACCATCAGAAAATTCTACTGTGTTCTTAATATGAGCTGGAACCTTCTGTAGATATTTTTTAAACTGGCATAGAAAAAAAATATATTTTGTAAGTATGAATCTGCCCCTGAGACTACTGGTCTACCTAAATAGATTTTTAAATGTTTTAGGAATTGGAAAAAAAGATGGAATCTCTGTGATTTTTAACATGCAATTTGTTAACATCTTGAGCTGAGAGGAAACCCATTTATTTTTAGACATTATAACCCAGTTGTCCCCTTTGTCAGCCTGTCTGAAAACATAATCACTAGTTATTTTCTGAAGATGTTTGAGAGTTCACCACTCCCAATTCTGCAAATTAAAACCTTAAACAGATTTAATACATTTCATGTATTCTAATTCTACTTTTCTATGTAATATGTTCTCAAACATACATATGGCAGAAGACATTTTAGGAGGGACAAACTCGTTCACACTAGGAAAGTCTGGAACTAATAATTTCCCATACCCCATACAAAAATATTCAAAATTCACTTCCATGTCTTCTTCAATAGTATGTCCAACCATCCCCACATCAAACAAATTTTCACAAAATGAATTTTTATATATTGAAACATTTAGTAAAGAATCATCCAAATCCAAAGTTTCTGATTTATCATTGGCATTATGCTTCACATTTTTATCCCAAAAACACTTTTAAATGTAATTTCCCTACAAAAACATTTAACTTCTATAAGAATGTCAGCTAAATAGAGTAAGTTTGTGGGTAAAAACTAAGCATCCTTTAACAATACCTGCTTTGCCTCTTTACTGCTAACCAAAGGGTCTATATTAGAACATCGAAGTTTCAAAACTTTGAATGTTCTAATATCGAACCCTATTCAGCGAAAACTGAAAATATTGAAGCAACAGAAAAACAAATTTTTTCCTAGGGAAAGAATTTGGTTGTCCGTTTCTGTTGCTTCGGTATTTTCAGCACTGTGGTGGAAAGTTACGGGTCAGGTTCAGATAAGTGTGCGATGAGTGTGGGTTAGGTTAGTTAGGGTTAAGGTGCGGGTTAGGTATGTTTGCGATTGGGTGGACGTGAGGGTTAGGGCGGGTTAGGTGAGTTAGGGTTAGGGTGCGGGTCAGGTAAGTGTGCAGTTGTGTGGACGTGAGGGTTAGGGCGAGGTAGGTGAGTTAGGGATAGGGTGCAGGTGAGGTGAGTGTGCGATAGTGTCAGACCTTAGCGTTAGGGTTTGGGTTAAGGTAAGTGGATAGTTAGTGGTGTGTGTATAGTTTAGTGTAGGGTTAGGTGTAAGATTTTAGGTGTATGTGTGTGGATTGCTGTTTGTTTGGTGTGCTTGTGTTGTGTGTATGTGTTTTGGAACTGCAAATTATGTCCTTAGGAAAAAATTTGCTGTTCTGTATGTTTGATGTTTTCAGCTTTTGATGAATAGGGTTCAATGTTAGAACAGTCAAAGTTTTGAAACTTCGAGGTTCTAATATAGACCCTAACCAAATCAGATAAGGTAACAATTTTTAAAGACTCAGACTCATTCATAAACTTACATAATGAATCAAAGTTGTTAATGTCTGTTACGTCCAAGGTGTCCACAGCAGAAACTGGAGTATCGACAACAAGAACTCAAATAACAGACACCAAACTCAAGTTATTCTCCCTCTGCCTTGGTTATTCTGGGTCTACTTCAGAAAACTGACAAACCAAAAGACTGAATACCGGTTCCCTATTAGAAGACCGAAGATGCATTATTTTGAATGTGTCTTGGTCGAACTCAAAAGTGTGAAACAGCAAAATATCGAAGTGGCTTTTAAGCGAATTCTTTCCCCTGGGAAAGAATTTGCTTGGCCGCTTCATTACTTTGCCATTTTTGGCACTGTAGTGTGGTCACGAAGTTGCTATATTTAAGTAGGGGGGGTCAAGGTGTGTGTGGGGTGAAGCCCCCACTTAATGTAATGTTTAAAGTGTTTTATTTTTATTTCTTTTTTTTTGTTAGAACAGCAATTTTTTTTCCCTAGAAAGAAAAATCACTGTTCTGACAGTTCGAAATTGTAAGCTTTCACTTACATAGGGTCGATTAATCACCGTTCGCTTTTTTAAGCATTCGGTGATCTAATATAGACTCTGAATATCAACAGACTGAAAATTCAAAATACTGAACACATTTTTAATGCAGGGGGCAAGCCCCCCCCCCAGCACCCCTCACACCCCCTGCTAACTATATATACCAACTTCAAGATTGCACAGCAGTGAAGAAGGGACAGATTTCATCATTCAGTATTTTGAATTTTCAGACTTTTGCGATTCAGTCTTTTAGTTTTTCAGTCTTCTGAAGTAGACCTGTTCTTCCAACCCCTTCCCTGGCCATTCTGATGAAAAAAAACTCTGTTTGTATAAGGTTTTGAATGTCGCATAAGAGAAAAAATATCTCCCATTTGAATTTTTTTTAAACAAGATGCATTTTTTCCTTAAATACTTCTCCACTGAAGAGATAGAATAATCTCTTGAAACAGAGGTACGCCCCTCAGAAGATCTAAACTTTAGCCTTCCATGACATGATTTTCTCTGCCAGGAAAATATAAGGTAATTCTTGAAATCATCAGTCTCTACTCAGTTTTTTTCTTTTTCCAAGCAAGAATCTCAATTTCTGCCTTCTGAATTGTAGTTTTGATCTCCTTCATTTTGTCAGAATACACCAAACCTGGAGTTTCACTGATAAGTGCACCTTGTAATTGTATTATCACTTGTAGAATTTTTTCATGCAACCTTAAATTCCACTTACAAGCAGGTGGAGCCAACCCAAAGTGCGTTGAACAAAACTTCTTTCCATTCCTCTATAAGATCTGATTCTTCCTCATGGAACTCTTGTACCGGCAAACGATCGACCCTTAGCCCCCCCGGCCCCAGGAGTTATATTAAGATTAAAGTACTTTTCATGCAATTTAGTGTCATAAAAGGGCATTACCTCTTTGAACATTAAAAGCTCAAATTGTTCAAACCTTGCATTCCAGTCACCTTCAGTTGCAGATAACCATAGATCATTAGCAGCCAACTTCACTTCTCTTTCTTTGAGTAAATCCACAAACAGGAACTTTTCCTGATCACCCAAAGTTTAGAAAATACTAGGAATGTCATCAGCTCATTCTAAAGACATTATAATCAGCTCCTTCTAAAGACATCATAAACATAATTGATCAACAAAAACTCATGAAAAATAAACCACGAAAAAGCCAAACCAAGCCATTCAATCTACTGCAAATTTAATTGACTGATACATCTGGCACCTCGGCCATTCGCCTTCTCTATATAAAATTCATGCTCAGAGCAGATTCATTTATACTAATGCTACCCAATTCATTAAACAATTAAATAATGAACAATTAAATCATTACTAACTAATCACATTTTGTCAGTCACCCTAACGTGCATTTCATAGAATAAATAAATAAATAAATAAATAAATAAATAAATAACATCTTACCTTACTTAACCTGTATAAATACATACATATAATATACCAATACATTTTCATACTAAATATTAAATTTAATAAATACAATGCTAAGTAACTAATAAATACTCTAAAAGTTCAAGCTGACTTATAAATTGAACCCCACATGTTGCATAGTTCTATAATTAAGAATTAACCTACTTTCCAATTCTGTTAACTAATAATTATGGGATTAGGCAGAGATTTTCTGATAAGCTATGCTAGTAACTTATAAAAACAATTTAGATTCATAGATTAATAGATATTCCAAGGCCATACAATCATATGATCATTGACACCTTGCCAGTGCCCTCTCTGGGCAGCACCTTCTTTCTCTAGGATGGACATACCAGTAAAACCCAGATTAAATGTGTGGATACCCAGTCAGTCACTAGTTTTTTACGTTTAAAGTAAGATAGTAAATTGCACTGCTTAATATGTAGGCAGAGTATATTCCAAAGGTATGAGTGGTGTTTCGTTATATGCATGCCTCTCCAGTGTGCTGTATTTACCTGTTGGTGAATATTTAAGTCCCTGATTATAATACTACTGGAGATATTACGCCTACAGAGAAACAAGAGGTCCAGGGAAGCTGGGTTTCTAATGGTACAGTAAGCAAATCAGATGTCCCCTCAAAAGTCTGTAAGATACTGATGAAAGTAAAAGAGTATCCACCCTCCTTTGGTAGCTCAGGGATTTTAGGCTTGAGATTTTTTGGTTAGGAGCCTTTGGCATATTTCTAATTGCTAGGTATGTTTAGGTACTTGATAACTGGCCTGATCAATGCTGACTACAAGTGATTACCTCTTTAGACCATGCTGATATTCCCCTGACAATCAGGTGGGTAAATGAAATGATTTCTTGACAACTGTTGTCATGTGCTGGTCAAACTTGAGGGAGCAATCCACCCAAGTTTTTAGGTACCTGACATTTTCATTTTGTAGTGGTGTGTTGGTTATACAGTATGGTGAGGGATGAAGTTGTCTACCAAAAGGACACTACACATTTTATCATTCAGTTTGAGCTCCTTTTCAGTAAACTTTGAGTATTATAGGGTGACTTAATAACCTCCAGTTTAGAGTCATTTGCAAACTTTGCTAATTCAGAGGTCTAGGCTTTCCACTTGGAGGTCTGAAAAGTAAATACCAAAAAGGAGAGGTCCCACTACTGAGCCCTGAGGAACACCACTGGTTACATTCATACTTACAGATGATGGGTGTGCAAATTCCACCATGTGGGCTCTGTCTTTCAGCCATTTCCCTTTCCATCTTAGCACACATGGGTTGATTTCAAAGCAATCAGATTTTTTATGGTGCCATCATGGGGAATGGTGTTAAAGACCTTTGACACATCAGGATTCACTGTGTGTACTGCATGACACCATCTCTATAGCCTGCATAACCCTTTTAAAGAATGTTACCAGGTTAACTAAACAGTATCTACCCTTCACAAAGCCAAACTGCTGGGGATTAAGTCAAACAAGAATGTTGATATCACAGTTTATGAGGTTAGTTATAATACACATGGTTTTGCAGATAAGGTTTGTAAGGCTGACAGAACTTTCAACTACCTAGGTCAGTTGTAAGACCACCCTTATGAAGGGGCTTCACCACTACAGTGCACCACTCATCAGATACAAAACCAGTAGCTAAACATAAGTTCAACAACTTGAGAAGTATCTGCAAAGGCATTTTTAACACTATTATGCAAAGAGGTATATGCTATGTAGCAGTAAATGATACAATCGAAAGGATTGTTGTATACAAGAAATCTGTTCAAACCAAGCATACTGCATGCTGTTTTCTTATCCAGGTGCTGTTGTGTTATAAAATGTTTAATGGAGATAATCCCTGACAGTACCGAATACGTTGACTCTGGCCTTTGATGAAATGAAGCCATTGGAAAAGGATTTCATGGGCCTCCTGCTGCCCACTGTCCTCCCAGTAATCTCCCTATCCCCCACACCTGGGCTTGCATGCCATTTTGTTTACTCTTTTCTTGTTTTCTCATACTTTATTGTACACTTCAGATTTTCCTACATTGTTTCCATATATTTGGTCAGAATACAAATCATGATAAAGAAAGGAATTCATTCTTACCCTTGATTTTCTTCCTGCTTCCTTTCACCGCTCCCTACATGGCCAAGACTACAGTGTAATAACTGTCAAGGAAATAACAGAATTAAGCTGATGGCCTAGAGGCTGCTTGAATCTCACAAGGCATGAGATTCTTGATGCTCTCAGGTACATTTTGGATCTTTTCTCCCAGCCTTTAGTTACAATTATAGCCTGAAAAAAATCATGACTAACTAAATAAATTCAGTCTTATTTTCTTCTTTCAAGGAAGAAATAAGCTGTGCATAAGGCTTAATGATCAAAGTTGACAAAAAAGTAGTTCCCAATTAACTGAGAAGTTAATGCTTTCAAAAATACAGGAGTCATATGCTAGAATAGTATCTATTTCCCTGTCAAAAAAAGTCACTTTCTGTGTTTACCTATGAAGTTAGATTGTGATGAAAGTGAATGAATAAATGACCTTGGTCATATATTTGAAGTTATTGGTCACATATCATACAACTTGTCTCTTCATCCCTACCCTAAAAGACAACTACCATCTCTGTATCCATCTAACAACTAAAATATAGTATCATATTTTAACTTGTTGATTAACAGATATGTATTCATAGTATGCCAACTTACACCTGCCTCTCAAAGTTAGCCAGCACTATACACTTATGATATGTGATAGTGAGAAAAGAGAGAAAAAATATCACAGTTATGTATTCTTGCCGGTTGCTTCTAGACAGTACATTGCCCCTACAGTATAGTGATGTGTGCATACCTGTGAGGTATGACTCCGTACTGTTCAGAGGATGCAGACAACTATGCTGAACAATGTACCAGTGCAGTAAAAAAGCACCTGTACAACTGCATGGACTCAGCCATACCCAACAGAACTAAAACCTGCTCCTCAAGGAAACACAAACCTGCCCTGTGGACATCCTCTATCAGCAGGCTTTGCAACAAAAGTAAGAAACTGTTGTCCAAGAGTAAAAAGGAAAAAAATTCCAAATCAGAAAATCTCCCTCCTCTGCCTCAGCAAGCAAATTAGATCACTAGTGAAAAACTTCAAAGTGAATTATGAGTTGAAACTAGTCTCCGAAACAAAGGGAAATCACAAGTCCTTCTTCAGTTATGTTAGGAACCTCCATGGCAAAGCCAAAGTTGGTTCCAAATTAGTACTTAATGGTACCACTTACACTGATCCTGCCAACGTAGTCACCCTGCTAGCTGATACGTTAAGTGCAAACTTCATCCCCTTATTGCCCCCCAATGGCACAGTCAACATCCCCAATACTTGTGCCACATCTCACATCTCAGCAGATCAGTTGTTAAAGGCCCTATCCAACACAAAGAACACAGCTTACATGGGACCTGATAATATCCCAGGCTGTATTCTGCACCATCTCCAGCAAGATCTAGCTCTGCCACTGAGCATCCAATTCAACCACAGCCTAATTATAGGCTTCATTCCAGCAGAGTGAAGAACTGCCACTGTCATACCCTTGCACAAAGGTAGTGCTAATACTGATCCAGGAAATTATTGCCCCATTAACTTGCCAAGTCTGATCTGTAAAGCCATGGAGCGTATTATTATGGACCACATAAACAAGGACATAGGCAGTCTCCAAACACTCAACGCTACCCAATTCAGATTCGTCAGAGGCAGATCTTGCCTATTGAACCTAGACGACTTCTTTGAGACTGTCACCAAGGCCCTGGATGAGGGAAAGTCAGTACATACAGCTTACCTTGACCTGGCAAGGCCTTTGACACAATCCTTCACTCGGGCATCATTGAAAAGCTAACACAACTTGGTGTTAATTCCTATCTCGTCAGATGTGTGGCCAACTGGCTCACAGATAGGACCCACAAGGTCAAAATAGGTGCAAACACCTCTGACAGCAGACCTCTCACTAGTGATGTCCCTCAGAGATCTGTCCTGGGACCCCTACTGTTTGGCATCTACTTCTCAGAGGTCCAGACAAAGGCCAAGGGCCTGTGGCTGACCAAGTTTGCGGATGACTGTAAGTTGGGTGTTTTCACTGACTCCCCAAATGACATTAACATACTGCAAGAGGGTCTCACGGCTACAGATTACTGGTGCCAATGTCATGGCCTTAAGTTAAATGCAAAAAAATGCATTATCATACCATATGGCAAAAACATGGCCCCTACTGATTACCACATCAACGGCAATTCCCTAAGCGGACAACCTGTGGTGACAGACCTGGGTACTCAGGTTGACAACAGTCTCACATTTAACCATCATGTGGCGGCAGTGGTCAGAAAAGCCTTTTACTTGGGGTCATGTCATAAGTAAGGGGATTGCATCCAGAAAAAAAAGGAGGTTATTACCTCCATGTACTCCTCCCTCATTAGACCTATAATTGAGTATAACACCCCATTTGGTATGTACCTCTCCAAACACCTGCACCAACTGGAAAGGCCACAGAAATACCTCACAAAGAGAATCCATGGCCTCCAACACATGTTCTATAATGCAGATTGGTCAGAGGTGATCTGTGTCTCGCCTACAAAACAATAATGGACCCTGCTTTACTAGAGATGCTCCATATCCATAAGTCAAACTCCTTGTGCATTACCCACTCAATGGGCCTACATCTAATTTGCAACATCAACAAAACATACTGGAGAGACACGTTTGTCTCACAGAGGCTGCCCTGTCTCTGGAATAGACTTCTCATACATGTCAAACAAAATATCTTGCTGACTCTCTTCAAACACAACCTTGATGAGTGGATGGGAAACCACAAATTTGTCACAGGGGTTCCACCTTTGTCCCTCATTGGCAGGGGCAACAGGTGCTGAGTGAGGTTTCTTTTTTGGGGAAAAACTCTTGGCTAGATTTGTAAGGGCCCCAGAGCCATTAGCCTAGTAACCTCCTATGATGCTATGATCCTAAAAGTTAAAGAAATAATAATCATACTGTTACAGCCCCACAAAAGCTATAGTGACCCTCTTCACATATGTCTGAGGTTTAATTATGAGGAAGTCTGAGAAGTAATAGGCACACTTTCCCCAGTCCCAAACAAGTTATAGTCACCTTCTATGTTTACCTCTGAGGTCTGATAGTGAGGAGAATTTAAGAAATAATAATCTTACTGTTCCCAAACCCACACACACAAACACAAGCTATAGCAACCTTCTTTGTACACCTCTGAGCAGTGCCAATTGTACAACAGGTGAGTCCAGGGCAGACGTTCTGACTAAGCTTGTGTCAAACTCTACTTCTTCATCCTATGCTGTGGATGCTACCAGGATATTAATATTCTGTGATGCATTTTATGTCTTATTTTTGAAAGATAATGACTTGCAGTGTCGCTTTTATATACCTCCTAGTACCTACTATTAAGCTCTAGTCACACACTAGAGTATTAACAGCAATCAGCAGTCACCACAAAAGAGTAACGGGAAGCTATTAAACATTTCATTTAGACTTCTTTTCTAAAGTCCGACTGAGTGTTTACAAGTCTGAATGAATAGTTTAACAGCCTCCCAGTACTCTTCTGTGGTGGTTGCTCTCTGTGTGACATCAGTAAGTGTGTTACAGTGCTAACACACCTTTTTATCTAACATTTGAATATATTGCTACTGGATCATATACCATGCAGGTGGAAAAGTAGCTTCATTTGTATGTTTCTATGAAATTTATATGCAGTCATTCCAAATGTAATTCATATTGATACTATATACATCTTAGTTCATGGATATGCTTAGGCTATGGTAGTATAAAGATAAAAACATGCCCTTTTAGACCAATAAGTGCCCCTTTTGCCTTCTCCACCTGTAGCCTTCAGTAGCGTCTGGCATCCCTGACTTTAATCCCCAGTTTCAATTCTCAGTCCTTTAAACTAAAGTTTCAGTCACAAGCCCATCTCCTCATTGGACAGGAACAAGCACAATGCCATCATGGAAGCATCATACAGTGAAAACTATAAAGCAACTAAGACATGAAGTATTACTCTTAAAAGAATTTAGAAAAGGGAACATAATACATCCTTGAAAGATGGACATAGTAAAAGCAACACACACTATCAGACAAGAACATGATTTATCATACATTATTTCTAATAATAAACTAAATGTACCACCATAATCAGAAGGACTTAGAAATTATGCAGATAAATATAAAGAAAATGTACAAAATAAGCAATTAGTTGATAATCCCCCAAAAATGTATAGAGAATTAGGAAACAAAACAAAATAAACGGAAATATGACCAAACAAGACACAGTAGATATTTTGAAGAAGTATTTTTAAAGACCCTGTTGAATATAATAAATAGATAGAAGAATTAAAAGAAAAGCAAAGAAGATCTAATATATAGTATATGAAATGGGATGGCGTAACAGCTAGAAAAACTGTGCCAAAATTAAGAAAAATTCCTAAATTGCAAAAACTATGCCTAAATTTAGAATCTAACTTGTTGATGAAGGTATTAAGATATTTACACAAAGATATGGCCCTGAATAAAACTTTCATAAATGCACATTTTGAGCAGACACCTGTCTGTTTAACAACAGGAAACATGATACTCCTCCTTAAGAGTGGACCTGCAAGCCATCCTAAGAATTATAAGGGACTAACTTGCCTTCTGATAATATATAATTTATATACTGGAATTGATACAGGCAGAGTCTATAGTCATTTAAAAGCATTCAGTCATGGCAATAGAAAATAATATATAACAAAGTCTTATAGAACAAATAATAATTTGTTGTTAAACAATGCTCTACTATGGGGCTGTAAAAGGAAAAAGAGTCTAAGTATGGTGTGGAAAGATTATAAAAGTATTCAACAGTATATGACATGCATAGACGATGGAATGCTTACAATGGTACAAGATACATCCTAGACTGATCAGTTACTTTGTAGCTACTATGAAACAATGGGAGATCACTTTGCAGCTAAGCCATGACAGAGGGATAATTATCCCAGGGATAAAGAATCAAAGGAGAGTAATCCAGGGTGATTCTTTCCGGATTGCTGTTTTGTGTTTTCCTCAACCATTTAAGCTACTTACTTAAAAGTTTAGGCTATAGTTACAACTTAATTCCCTGAAACCAGCCCTTGTTTTATGGACATCTCATCTACTTTTTAGTGGATGATTTAAAATTGTATTCTTCATCAGATGAGGATCTGAACACATGGTTACAAATTGCAAAAACTTTCTCAGATGATAAGAGAATGATATTTGGTGTTGCTAAATATGGAAAAACAACATTACCTAACATCCATTAATTTAAGCCGTTACTAAAATAATTATTTTTTAACTCTTGGGTCTGTTCCTGTACCACACCAGACTAATACCACAATATCTCTTTTTTCACATATTTTCTCATATTGTTATGCTAATTTGCTTAAGTAATCTGTCTTAAACCAATACTTCTGATTCCCCTATTGGCCTGTGTTTGCCTACCGCTCTCTACTACTTCACCGTACTACTGTTTATCATGCTCAACTCAATCTTTTCTCTCATAAGAATCTGCAAAGGGAACCCTATACATTCTGCCACCAGCACTACAATTTTTGATTTGCATACGCATTTAGGATTTTTCTTCTATAATTATTTTCTTTTTCTTTCACACATATTTTCATTAATATTTTCTATAGCTTTCTTTATATATAAATTATTTTCTTACCATTGTATATTCTATTTTGGGTGATACTAATCTACTGTTGAAAACTGTATTCTGTGAAGATTTTCTCCCCAGGCTCCAACTTGGACTTTCTCAATAAACAAATGTCAATCAAGCAGTAGGTAAGTAAATAAAATAAATATTTTTTAAAAGAAAAGAAGCAGCATCAAGAAAATATCAACCTGCAACATGAATGTGCATAAATATTTGTGAACAGGTGAAAGGTCAGCAATATAGCATGAAAAAAAGAATAAAATATAAACCAATTTGTAACTGAAAGTAAAAATAAATAAACAAAAATAAAGAATATAAATAAAAAGGACCAGATGAAAAGGAAACAAAATAGGAAAGTCCACAAATATAGTAGCAAATATCAAAAACTTCTAGAACAGTTTCATGCAGACCAAGGTATGATGCAGGAATGGTTAAGCAGTGGTGGTATGAAACCAAATGATGAAAGGCTAATAGCTTCCTCCTCAATAAAGAGTAGAGGACTTCATTGGCCCTCTTCAAACTCAATTTCAACAATTGAATGGGTAACCATAAATTAATCCCAGGGGTTCCATCTATGTCTCTCTTGGACACGGATGATAGGTGCTGATCATGGAAATAAAGGCAAAACTTGGCTAGGCTTGTAAGGGCCCTATGGTCATTTGCCTAGTAACCTCCTATGATCCTAAAGTGTGCACTGTATACTTTGGATTCCAAAGTCCATTGAATAAGTGGGAGAAACAGACAAATTCAAATATTGTAGAATTGAACTTGAAAGAGTTGCACATCGCATTGCTGTGTGTGATATAATTATGGCTGAAGTCCTGTATACTGGAAGACACAATAATGTGGCAAGACTATTGCACTGGGGACTGTACAATCTTTACTGTATAGAAGTACCTGACAAATATTGGAAACATGACCTACAAAGGTTCACTGCATGTGCTGATAACAGCATTCTTGAATAATATCAAAGCCTGCAGCAATACTAAGTTCATGAACTCTGATCATATCTTGACTTAGAAATAAGGTCTATTTCCATCATGGCATTAAAAATCAAAAACATTTGGATGGATTAAAAAGACGATAGCCACTTAAAGTAACATGCAAGATACTTTTTGTGGCATCTGCTCTTACATTACATCATTGTGCAGACCACTAAGCTGTGACTGTATATTCATTATTTCACACATTTCATTCAATTTTCATGACTTAAGTAAGCTGGAGGCTCTAGTAGCTGAGCAGAAGGTTTTATCTTACAGAATAAACAAAATAAAATAGTGAGAATCAATGTAGGAAGTAACATCTTACAGAATATACAAAATAAAATAGAGAGAACCAAAGCAGGAAGTAACATCTTGTAGACTAAACAAAATAAGAGAATCATAGTAGGAAGTAACATGAATTGGAAACTAGATACTAGAGTAAAAAGGATCAGAAGATAGAAACTATAAAGAGGTAGAGTAGTATTTAAAAGCAAGAACAGACATGTCAAATACATCCTGATGTATTGGAAAAGTGAGAGGAAATGTTTCAAATGTATACCTAGTTGTGCAAAAAACAAAAAAAAAAGAAAAAAAAAATGGGGTTGGGGAGGAGGAAAGTAGGCGGCATAACTATGCAACCTTAAATGTAAGTTGCAGTGTTGGTAAAGTAATAATATACAATAGATTAATTGCTGAACTTACCAAAAAAAATACATATTGGTCATACACTGTAAATCAGCTGTCATTGTCAAAGTTGCAAATCTGAAATAATTTTTTTATGTGTTCCTTTGATATTTTTCTAATGCTGTTGATATGGCCTGGTTGATTTAATTTCCATATGTAGTTTGCTCTAATATTATGAAGCTATTTTAGATCAATATTTTTGGCAAATGCTATGGTGCAGGATAGCCTAATAAGGCGGTTGGTATTTGTATTTTTGAGGCAAAATTATGTGTTTCTGGTTTGGAGTAAATGTTTATGTGGTGGGCAGTAATGATAATTCAGCAGTTTCTCCTTTGGTATATTAAGCAAGAACACAATTCCACATTTCACTTATAGCCAGCTCTTCTTCTTTCGGCTTTTCCCGGTTAGGGGTTGCCATAGCAGAACTCTGGTCCGCTAATGAGTGGCAGTAGATTTTTCTGGTGCCGAGGTGTCAGCTCAATGCCCAACCTTCAATGAAGGCATGCCCATTCATGCATGTCTTTCAAATGCCACTCGACCGCAAGGAGGAGATGAAGACTCCACACAGAAGGCGCTCCAGCCAAGAATCGAACGGCGAACCTCTTGCTGTGAGGCGACAACGCCACTGCTACAGCACCACGACTCTGTTCTTTAAAAGCATCAAGAAGAATATATTTGCAATAGTTTTTATTTTCTACTTTTTGGAAGTGTAATGTTATGAATGAGAGAGGATATTGTAAACTGGTGAGTAGAACATTGAATGCGATTGCTGGTACTCCTTTATTGCTTTGCTCATAGGTAGGAAATTCCATAGACTTCTCTGACCTGCATAAATACCTCTTATACCTGAGTAACTACAAGAGGTAGAAAACAGTTTGCTCTAACAGAAGACCCATGCATTTTTGCTGAGTGATGAAACATGAGGAATATATGAGAGGGCCAATGACATGGAAGGGTTATGTTACAGCAAGCCTTCTCTCTGCTTCAGATAACATACACGATTTTCTGCTTAGAATTAGTTTATTGCATATCCATTTTCCATGTAACCTGCATTTAATTTATAATACATTTTAATTTCATTTTGTGATGCTGATGCCCTGGTGATGACAATTAATACAATACTACTACTACTACTAATAATAATAATAATAATAATTATAATAACAACAACAATAATAATAATAGTACTATAGCAATTTTATTAATATAATGTATACATATTTATATATATATATATATATATATATATATATATATATATATATATATATATACACACACACACACACACACACACACACACACACACACACACACACACACACACACACACACACACACACACACACACACACACACACACACACACACACACACACACACACACACACATATACATACTGTATAATAATTTTAAATCAAGTATATCCAAGGGAGATCATTGATGAGTGAAAAACAGCTGTGGTTCTAGCAATGACCCCTGGGTCATACCCATAAAAGTATACAAAGTGTTTGAGTTAGCGTTAGCAGTCTTTGTACACAGTAACGGTTCTGTCATGTCGGCCGTTTTGAAACTAGCTTACATCTTTTCAGAAAAGTGTCATCTCTTAAGCTTTTGTAGCAGCATGCTGTGGTCAACACATTCTTTTGAGGTGCATGAACATGGCCAAAGCAGGTTTTCCCTTCAAAGGTGTGGAAGTTAGTATTAGTTGACAATAATATGGCAGGTGAGCTGCTGTACCAGAGTCTAAAGCTATGCTGCTTATCAGTGAGAATGTCATACGAAGAGATGAAGTTCAAGATTTGTTAGTATGACAGTTTTTCAAGCAGCTTAGCTAAGGTTCTAGTTTGGCCAGTGGTCTATTGTGCTCAGCTGACTGAATCCATAGATTATACTGAATGTTGGAGTCATGGTGGTAAAGGAAGCCTAATAATCTCTCCCCTATACTTATTATGTGCATCTCATAGGCAGTGTAGCCCTCTGATGCCATCATTGTTGGTGAGGTGGGGCAGATATAGATGTGACATCCTGCAATGAATGCAGGGGATGGTTCATTTCACCCCTACACCATCATCTCAGCTGTGAGTGATCCAGTGTGTCTTCCGCTATTATTGTTGCTGATACTGCTGCAGTGACATTAGACTGTTCTTTCTCCTTTGGGCATAATGCTCAGTCACCTATGGCATGCAGAAATCAGGAATGTTCTGACCTGTTGTGCTGGATCCTCTGCCACTGAAACCAGTGACTGTACAGAGATATCAAACCTGTGACAACGCGGCATCTGTTATATGACTCCTGCCACCATGGCATACAGACTGCTACATGACAATTATATGCATACCCTATGGACACAGTGCTCCTTATGGTGCAGATTGTCACAGCTGCAGGCACAATATCCCAGAATCACAACTATATACATGAACTTATCTATGTCTTACAGTACTGCGGTGGTGGTGCTGCGGTAGTGTTGTCACCTCACAGTAAGACATCCTGTTCGATTCTCAGCTAAAGCGTCTTCTGTGTGGAGACATGCGTGAATGGGCGTACCTTCGTTGAAGGCTGTGCATCAGGGCTGGCAACTCGGTACTTAAAAATCTACTGCCAATCATTAGTGGACCGGAGTTCTGCTGTGGTGACCCCTAACCGGGAAAAGCCAAAAGATACAACAACTACAACATCTATGTCTTACAGTGGTCTTACATTGTTCAGACCGCACAGCCAATAAGGAATGCTGACGCCTCTAAAAATGGAGCATAAACATTTTCTCCTGCCCAATTAACACAATTTCTTTCAAAAGTTTCTAAATTTATTGATTGACTAATCCATGTGAGAATATTATTCAAGTTTAGTCAATGGAACTGTAATAACTATTCTCTTAACATTAGATCTACCAATATGGAGTTTGAAATTCATATTTTTGTGCTTAAATGTCTTATAACAACTGTAGATCTATATATTATCAATATTTCAGCCAGAACTAATGGTAATTTCATGTTGAGCAAGTAATTTGATATTATGTAAAATTAATATTAATGCTTGTTAGCACTATCAAAATATAACTGTAACAATAATAGACAGACCTCTACTATCCTCATGACTTTTGTTTGCACAAATGTGATCTTCAGTTGTCTGTAAAGTACTTTTGTAGGTTTCACGCCACTTTTATGATATTTACATAATTATGGTGGGCATGCATATTTTCATATTTAATTGACAGAAGAAATATCAATAATTGCAAAGGTGTGCTAGTTGGACACAAAGTATCACTGCAAAGTTTTGTCAGTATTGTTTATTATTTCATTTCATATTATGAAGTATTACATAAACAACTTGTTTAAATTAATATAATTATTAACATATGATATATATATATATATATATATATATATATATATATATATATATATATATATATAATATATATATATATATGTATAATATTTGTAGAAAATAACCTAGATTTTTACTTTTTCAGAGTATCCCACATCTCTGAAGATATTAGCAGACTGGTAGTTGACAAACAATGGGTATCAGTGGCAACTTTTCTATCATTGTGTAAGCTTTCATTTGACAGCATATATAGCCTAAATGGGTCAGGATATTAATAGAAATATTAATATGGCAAATGTTCATAATTTGGGATAAGAAATCACAGTTTTGTTGCCTGTTGCCCACTTTATTGGATACAGCAGGACTGAGCTGTCCTATGAAGTACTGTTCACTCATACTACCTGGACACTGCCTGAGATATTTACACACACTAAGCCAATATGAATAAATATCATAGTTATTAATATAAAGTATAAATATAAGCAAAGCAATGGAATAAAAAGAAACAGTTCTGTGACAGTTTTTCTAGCATCATTTAATATTAATCTTTCAATACTTTCAATAAAATACATTCTTAAGGTTACTGACCATCCCATTTGGGTCAGCAGTCCTAATTGTAGTGTGTGTGCCTGATCAATAAATAACTGCTTCACAAGAACGTATCTATCAGGTTAATACTGGGAGTGTAATGAGTTGCCTGTTGACTACTCTGACAGAATTACTGAGTGAACAAATTGGTATAACTAAGGAACTGATATTTTTGAGCTGTAACTTGGAATTAGAATTGCGTAGACATTGTAAGGCCTTGATGAGTTTAATTCTTCTGGCTGACAAAAAAGTAATTACAAGAAAATGGAAGTCCTAGTCTAGACACACCATACTACTATAAGTAGTGAATATAGTAATAGAGATAAAAGAACTCTAAGTTGAATCTTTAGAAAAGGACAGTAGAAATTACATATAAAAAATGGGAATTATGGGAACAGTACAGCAGAATAATATGTCGGAGGAGGAATGAGGTTTAAGGGAAGGCAGAAATTGAATGAGCTATGTAATGGACAAATAACAATGACTGTACAGATTATAAGTGATGTATAATGCTTGCAACTGAAAATATGTCAATATGGTATGTTTTCATTTATATAAATGTATGATTGCGTATGTCACAGTTGATAATTCAATAAAGATGTTTCTTGTTTAATAACAAAAAAAGTACTGTCAATACAGTATAAGATGCACTACAGTCTCCAAAATTCTGGTTGAACTTTTGGCTCAATATACGCTGCATGTTGACTGCAAATACTCACTGATATGCCAGAAAAATCACAGATTTTACAAGGAAGAGCGCAAAATATCCATACACCTCAGATAATTGAGACTGAATGATTAACTGCCACACAC